>NW_008616756.1:23068-42749 GCF_000691845.1 Merops nubicus
TAGGGTCCCTTCCAACCTAAGCCTATGATTCTATGATTTTATGTAGTAGCATTACAAATAACCACTCTGGTGAACTTGAGGTGGCAGGAGAGCTTAGGCAAGCTCAGTGAGGGTCTCTGAGGAGAACTATCTTTTTCAAAACTCGGATTAAGAAAAATTTTCTTGAAGAGGACAGATTCTTGACAGAAATATTGTATCTTGAAAACTGAATTTTCTGCTGTGGGCTTTACAGACATAAGAACATTCAAAGGAAAATTTCACCAGTATGTTTTCAGTTTGAGGAAAAAATTCGTCTGTCTCTTCTTAGAAATATCTAAGGTGTTAAAGAAATTCAAACAAGGAGGATAACCTACTACAAAATATTGACTAAGTTGCATAGTAAGTGGTGCTCGTTTTGTTCCTATAATAGCTTCTTAAAGAAAATATCAGCATCCATTATTATTCTCTCCATCACACTGGAAGCTGAAAAGGACACATCTATAGAATGGTACATATTAGTTGATAGTTACCTTAGAATAAAATGATCTGTCACACTCTCAGACATTAATTCTGTGGCTCATGTTAAAACACTTGTTGAAATGAGACAATTTCTGTTTCCACTCACATGAGATTTTGAGGAAAGATAAAACCTATTGTCTCAATAGGAATATTTGAGCCAGCTGCTCCCTCAAATATTGTTTTTTAAATGTACTTATTCTGTAGACTCTTGAATCTTAGGTTCAACAAGAAGGTACTGTGTTCTGTTTCATTTTGAAATACCTAAGAAAATAAACCAGCATGGGTTTTCATGCATGCATGTTTAGAATCAAGAGTTTTTCAGCTAATCATATGTATTATCTTGGTGATTATACTGCCATAAGAAGAAGATGAGATCCAAATAAAAGTTTCAGATTATATTAAAATTAATTTACTTCAGGTTAGTTGTCAGTGCTTCTAGATTTATATTTCAGTAGGTAATATATTCAAAAATGAAATTAAGAAGTCTTGCTTGAGGACATCAACAGAAAGCAGTAGAAAGTTAGGGTTGCCTAGGACAACCACCTCCATGTATTTGTTATTGCAGTTGCCTGAAGAACAAGGTATTTTCTGGCCCACAATCAGAGAAGTGTTTTGGTGTCTTTTTTTTTCCTTTCAAATATCAGCACTTGAAAACCTCTGTGCAAATCGGCTTCAGTGACAGAATAAGAGATGATTTCAGTTCAGCTGGCTGTGTAAAAACCACTCTAAATACTGAGCTTCTGGCATGTCATAATTTATAGTGTTCAAGAGAATGGGATGCTTTTAAAGCTCAGACTTTGTCTGCTGGAGCTCTAGGAATGGTTGATGGTGTGTTCAGCTACACAGGGAACTGTCAGTTCACACTGAATATACACTCTGGTATAAGCTGATTAGAGATATACTAGAGCTTGTAGCAAATGCTTTTGCACAATTCAAGTTACATCTTCACATCTGAACTATTTTTTTTTTTTTAAATCTGTGTCAATTTGTCCTATTCTCTTGTCCATGTAAGTTTTGTTCAAGACATTGCTACGTGCACTCCGTTGTATCCAAGATTAGTGAAACAGAAAAAAAAAAAATCACTTCTTTTCCAAATGTCAGTAAGGAAAAAAAAAAAAATATTAAGAACTTTTATATGTGATGGATCTGGGACCTTATTATATTCTCATTTAAGATCTCCTGATGGACTGGCCAATAAAATCAACAGCATAATAGATGATGTTTTCATAGGTAGAGAAGCTTTCAGCTGGTGGTCCATGGGACTCTTTCAGTTCATAAAGAAAAACCAAGCTGCCCCATCTAAACTACCCAGAGCTTACTCATTACTTACCCAGTATTTCAGTCTTCTCACAGACCTTATTCTGCACAGAAAATGTTAGCATGTTCTGAACACGTGCTAGCAGGGACAGAGCAAGAAGAGGCTACTCTGACAACCTTGACATGTTGAAGGGATGGAGGTAATTACTATTGTTTCCTGAACATAGACAAATTCAATGTAAGCCAACAGCTTGGCACATTATGCAAGACTCCTAGGACAGGTATATATAGATTCATAGATTGATAGATTTCCTAGCCTTATGTGATAACTGCACTGAATAGACTGTGAAGATCAAATTATTCTTGCTGCACTTTTACTGACAGGGTGAAGAACCTACATCTTCCAGAATGATCTCCTTAAAAAAGAAAAAGAAATTTAGCTGAAGTTCATCCTGAAAGAAAAGTCATTGATTAGGATTTACTACTAATCATCACTGATATGTCCTTGAATTGAAATATGAGCAGAATCTGTCTGCACTCATGAGTTTACAGTCAACATATCAGTGTAATAATAAGCTTTAGTCTTGTAAATATATGACCAAAATATTGCAGTTGGACTAGGTGGTCATTGTAGACCCCTTCCAACTGAACTATTATATTCTATTCTTTAAGTTTATTCCATGGCTTAGTGTTCTGACTGTATGCCACACAGAAATTCCTTTAGCCATACATTCACTGCACAGAATTCTGATAAGGTTCATATTTGAAAAAACAACACCAACACCATCAAAAAAACCCCAAATCCCACCCCAACCTCATTCCTCTCACCAGTAAATGAACTGGTTCCAGTCTAGTGGATAGCTACACTGTCTACATTGTCTATATTCACCTGGAGAGATCAAAATAGAGACCTTTAGCATTAAAATTGTTATCCTTATCATCTGATATAAATAATTGTTCTAGTGTGAGCTTTAAGTTATCATTATGAAGTTCATCTGTTAGGAATAATCTTATTCATGATGCCTGTATATTGTATAAGTGCTTCACTAATTTCAAACTCTACTGCCTTGGCAGTGTGTGTCTGTGAAATGCCTAGGAACCAGGTAATTTGTTACATTCACAGTAATTTTACTGCTTTTTGTCATTTGGTTAATAGCAGGATAAGCATTTTTTGTTTGTTGGAATTCCAATCTCTAGTGAAAATTTAACTCTGGCATTACATCGATGGAAAGTTGTATTCTTATATGTGCTTCTGCTCTTTGGGGAAAAACTGCTTTACCAGATTTCAATAGCAATATTTAAGGAGTTTTATGCAGTATTTAATAAAATAAAACTTTTATTAATTGCTTTCTTTCAAAAATAGCATTACTTATTTGGAAAGCCTCTAGATATTTGTACAGGTTCCACTTTGTTTTGTATTTTTGTTACCATATACTAGCATTGGAGTTGCAAAGCCAACTCAAAATTTTGTATTAAGCCTGGTTTTCAAAATATCTTTATTTTTCAAGATTTCTTTCTTTGCAATGTTAGATTGCTATTGTTTCCACAGCCAAAGAACAGCAGCTGGACACCCAGCACTGAAAGAAGCAGCTATTTCTTCAACTATTTTTTTGTCTGTTATGCAGAAGAGTCCCCAATTAGTCAGCATTATGGAATTATGTCTTTCCTTGACATTGCTGCTTGAGAGCTTTAGTTACTATCATGTTGAGCTTGGTGATATGGTCACATCCAATAAAGGAAAATTCTATTATAATATCTCAAATTTAATTCACAGATGTTCCTTAGAATGGGCTCAGAATGCTGCCAAACAATTGTGTATTTTAGTGTAGACTAGAAGACTTGAAGTCTTAGAGAAGGAGCAGAGGTTCAAAATTGGTTGCTGCAGAAACAGCCAGGTGAAAAAGTCACAACTTTTTAGTCTTAAGCCCCACATATTCTTTATTTCTCAAAAGGCAGAAATACACAGTATTCTCTAGAAATCAAACCAAAAACTTGGAATATAAATTTTTGTGTTCTGTTTCAAAGAAAGGCAATTTTTTTTGTAAGTTGAATGAAAACCAGCTAAACTGAAAAATAAACTATGACTTTTTTTCTAAGCAGTCTTACTTTCTGCTGCCCAAAGAAATCACCTCTACTACTTCTTTTTCTACTGCCCACAGATTGTTCTGTAGATTTTGGGTGGTTTGTGTTGTTGTTTTTCTGGTTTTGGGTTTTGTTTTCATTTGGTTCATTTTTGTTTTGTTTTTTTTTTTCCCATTTTTATTAAGATGGTAAGAAGGGCAGGGAAGTAATTTATGAAATTACACCTTTTCCCTGTCTGCTCTTGTACATGTTTATGGGAATGGGGATATAGCAGAGAACTTAAATGTACATTTTAAACCATGTAGAAATGTGAGAGAACTCTGTGCCTTCTGTTACTCCCCTGAGTGCTCAGACCAACAGATACACAATTCTGTCTTGTGCAGTTTGGGGGCAAATTACCTAACTTTAGGACATCAGTAAAATTAGACTGTTGGTATCTTACAAATCTACAAACTTTCTATTTTCTTCCTTACCTTCTTCAAAGCTATTTCTTTGACTTCTGTAAGAATTAGCATGCTTTAACAAAATCTAGAGATCCCTCAGTCTAATCAGAGGTCATTGTATCAGGAGGCTGCTAAATCATAAGTGATGTGAGATCTTTTCATTTGGTATCTCATGTAACACAAGTCACAACTTTTTCCTGAATTAATTCTTTGAACTAATTTTTGGAAATCTGAGTTAGAACTCTTTTGTAGATGGAGAATCGACCATAAATCTCATAAATGCTGTTGAATTCAATAAGACCAATGAAGGACAGTACATAGCAAGAGCAAAGCCTGTGGGAATAATGTACCAGTGCTGACTCATGGAAGTCAAACAGCAGGGGACATGATTGCAGTCAAACAGGCTCACAGCTAATGATTTAACAGCACTTTCTGTTAGAATTAGTGTCTGATTTGGGGGGGAAAAAAATAAATGGAGTTTCACTCTTTGGTGAATGTATTCTGGTTATCACATTATTCCACAGCCATGTTTCTGTTGTGAATGTAAGTACAAAAAGCTTCTGGTCGAATCAGTCCTTCACTTTCTTTTGTAAAGTTTTCACCTTCTTTTGTAAAGTTTTAGAATTTTAATTCTCAGTATAGAGTTCGCATTTCCTCAGTGTCCCTTACACTGTTGTCTCTAGATACATAATTTTCTTTGTTTAGAATGAAATAAATTATTGTATCCTTGATGTCTGGTAGATGCCAATTGCTTTTCAGCAACCTTTCCCTTTCCTCATTTATTGCTTCCTTGGTTTCTGCGTTACCCACACTTTTTTTTTTGGCAATGCTGTGTTTTGGGGAGGCTGCAAATAAGGCAAAAAATACTCCCTCTGCCACTTTATTAGAAAAACATATGTTCATTGGTAGCTCTTTAAATACATTTGTATATTAAAAGCTACTTTAGAAGCTTTTATTCAGTTTAATATATATAATGTTGATGTTTGCAATTTCTTCTTTGTTAATCAGCATATTCAGTGTAAAACTAAATGACCTATAGAAGTGAAACAAGATCATCAGCATCATCCTTATCAGGCCAATGACAGCTTTTCCTGATCAGCTTATAAGCAAGTTCAAAAGTATGTCTTTCCTATAAGCCCATGCTGATTGCTATTAATTATATCATCCTCTTTTAATAGGTTATTCATCAAATCCCATATCTCTTGTTCCATAATTTGTCTGGGATCAATGTCAGGATGACAAGCCTATAATTAGATGTCCCATTTATACTTTTAAAATATTGGCATAACATTAGCTTCATCCCAGCCCTTTGGAAACGTTCCAGTGTTCCAAGACTTATTGCAAATCATCACTGATGGTCAAAAGCTGATTCTTTACAAAATTTAGAGGCAAAATTATCTGGACCTGCTGATTTAACATCTATCACAGTGTTATTTAGCAACACTTTTATTTCCCATTACAGTGGAAAGCCTTTTACAATTTAAATTTCATGCAATTACAATGTCTAGCTTTTTCATAAAACTACACAGATATTTCTTCATTCCTTATGCTATAATTCAAAACTACTTACTTTCTAGAGTTTTTCCCTTCTATCAGTTTCCTTCTACTCACCTTTTTTTCCTTCATTTTTTCAACCTGTTTTGTCTGAATTTCTATATATTCCATTTTTCTTTTATATCTTTTACAGTCACAAAAACATGCCAACTTTATTTACATATACTGAATATAATCTTCTGGACTTTGGGGAATTTAGCTAAGGTTTTGAAACTAATCCTATGGCTCTGACTTTCTGAGTTAAACCATGATTAAATGGCTAATCCAATGTACGTTTGAAAAGGCAGATTAACTCACTATAAAGAATATACAGGATTTTTGAAATTAGGTTCTATTTAATACATCAAAACTTACAAGTAAAATGAATCAGGTCTTGTTTTCTGCAAGGCACAGTCTGATATCTTTATTACCAGAGCCAGAAGCAAAATTCAAAAGACAATTTTTTTAAACATATAGATTCCATTTGAACAGAGGCTCTGAACCCAAGATACTAAACAAAGTGTAATTGCAACTACTTGTACTTGATCTTTTTGTCTCTTAATAGTTTCTACACTATCTCTGTTCATTTGTTTGTTTGTTTTCTATTTGGAGTTCTAGTAAAACAATGTGGAGATTTTTCTGTAAGATGTTAGTGGATTTTTCTTTTTTCTGTATTCATAAAAAACCCACTTGTTTTACATCATTTCAGAAACTTCTGAGACATCGCTCAAGTAGCTGGAAGGTCTGTAGAAAATACAAAATCATTTATTAATGAAGTCAATAGATGACACAAATGTTTGCTGTCATACAGACAACTTTGTTCTATTCGGCAGCCAAACTCACTCAGCTTTTAAGACATTAAATGTAAAACCAACAAACCAACCAACCAAAACTACAGGAAGACAAAAATATTTTAAAAAAACATGTGTATTCAGCAACTTATTTGAACTTTCCATGGCAGGCCATAGCTTGAGACTATTGAGTAACAGTAAGCAAGAGATTCTTGGGTTGAAAAAAGGAGACTATATTACCACAGTACATTACATTAGTGAAGTCATTACCTGAATATGGATTGTGTGAAGCTCTTTAGAGCAAAAATGACAGATTGGAAAGCTTCAGAAAAGAGAGATGAAAGTATTCAAGGCTTGACAGTGTGTCTTAACAGACATGCTTTTTGGTTTATATGAGAGAAGTTTAAGCATTGACTTCATCATAAACATAACAGATTGAAAAAATAAATTTAACCATTTAGTTATGTAATGACATTGGAATAACTTATTGAAGGTCAAGACACTTTCTGCCTTATAGGATGTCATTCATTCAAGAGAACGTGACTTTAGGAGAGAGGTGGTATAGTTGAAGGTAATGAATGCATCATAAAAACAAGGTGGAATTACATGCTCTCCATTATGGAAAATACTAGATTAGCTGATTATGCTGATTTCCTCATGCTTTGAAGTATGTGAGTTTGGTGAAGAATTAACACATGAAATATACAGCTAGAGAAGAGTATTCAACTCTTAACAGTTTAGAGCAGTGGCAATAAAAATTTTACTTTGCTAGAGATGAGCTTGATACTGGACCATTGCTGCCAATGAGATTATTACTGCTGAAAATCACTGAAGCAGTATCAAGCCCTTTATGAAGCCACTCACTTGGGAAAAAAATATTACAAAAGCAGAAGCTAGGGTAATGATAAAAAGAGAGATGCTTGATGGAATAAACCATAAACTGAGTCAAAGGTAAAATTAGAAGAGACTGTCAGATGTATTGTTCTCAGTTTATTAAAACTAGGTGCTGCACTTTGCCTGTCCTCTGACACTGCAAATTTGTTTAAGTTTATGCTGTCCGTAGCCTATGCAACTTAATGAGAAATATTGCCTAAGTTGGATATTGGATGTTCATGCTGACAAGATAATGTCACAATCAATACCAGGGAGCTTGGCTTGAAGGGTTCACCTCCAAAGAGCATGTTAACTGTTGGAGCTTTTCCACATTTACAGTGAGCCAAGATCTGAAATTTTGACAGTGAGAGATTTAACTCTATAAACATTCAGACTGTTATTTTCATGAAAAAGAGTGGAAATATCTTTTTTCTTTTCTTCTTTTTTCCTTTTTTTTTTTTTTTATGCTTTCCACTCACCTTTGGCAGAAAAAAAAATGTGCTATTCATGTACTGCTGAAGTTGGAAACATAGTGGTAACAGGTAGTGACATTTTTAGTGTTTTACTACTAATTAACTATTTGAATTCCCTTGTAATGGAAGTAGAATTTTTCTGAGTGGAAAATAAATTTAAATCCATGTATTTTCTGATGGAAAAAAAAAAAAAAAAGCCTGATTCAGTGAATCTCTCAGTTATATGATTAAGTTTGAACAATCTGCTTTCTGTCCCAGAATGGATTTGGGCTTGGTCTCAGTGTAGGAGGAATGTGAAAGTAATATTGTGTCCTAAGATTTTGGGACAGGAGGTGAAGCAACATAGAAAAGCCAGTGTGTAAAGTTCAGAAGAGATCAGCCTTAATACTCATCCCATTTACTCCCTTTGGAAAACCCTGTCAGAATCTCTGATTTGGCTGTTGTAACACATATATGGCTATTTTACCTCACAATTCTCTACAGAACTGATAAAAGGTGTCTCTCTTGTGTTCTTCATAACTGTTGGAAATCTGGTAAGGTGGTCGACAGAACTATGACTGCATTTTCTGAAGATATTAAAGGAAAGGTGACTGGTGGGAATAGAGGCATAATAATAACTGAAATTGCTTTTATTTGGATAAGTCAAATGGAACAGCTTACTTTGAATTTTGCACTAGAGGTCTTTTAAGGTAATATTTCAGTATTACAGTCCATTCTTACATAAGTATGATCTAGAAGATGTAGATTCTGAATCCACCTGAAACACGAGCATACACCTAGAATATTTTCAAAATGAGAGCTAAATATGAATGTTTAAAATATTTTTATATATGTAGGGTATAAAAAACCTGTCCAAACACGAAATTGTTGATCAAGAGGTACCCAGGAAACACTGAGTACCTAATAGCTAGTGCCCCTGTTTCTTTGTGTCACATACAAATAACACTAGTCAGACTCTCTGAGAGAAGAGGGAGAGAATTTAGATCGTAGGGCACTTACAGCTGGTGAAAGCATGGTTGAGAGCCTCTAGGTAAGGATTAAAGGGAAAGCAAATAAAGTAGATGCTCCTGTAGGAGACCATCTAGCCAGGGCAACATCACCAATGAACTAATATAGAAGTAATTAAAGTATATCTTTAGATCAGCTGTTCTCATCCTTGTGCGACTTTAGCTTCCTAGACGTCACTGAATTTCGTATAGCAGATGCAGACATGACACCAAGAGATGCAGGAAATTCCTGAGGCATGTTGAAGATAGAATCATAGAAAGTTTTGGGTTGGAAGGGACATTGAAAGGTCATCTAGTCCAATCCTCCTGCAATGAGAAGGGACATCTTTAACTTGACCAGGTTGCTCAGACACATGTCCAACATGGCCTTGGATGTTTCCAGGGATGGGGCATCTACCACCTCTCTGGGCAACCCGTTCCAGTATTTCACCAGCCTTATAAAAAACTCTTCTTTATGTCTAGTCTAAATTTACCCATTTTAGTTTAAAACCATTACCCCTTGTCCTGTATCAACAAGACATGCTAAAAAGATTGGCCAAGCCAGCGTGGTTCCTCCTTGACCAACCTGATCTCCTTCTATGACCAGGTGACCCACCTAGTGGATGAGGGAAAAGTTGAGGATGTTGTCTACCTGGACTTTAGTAACGCCTTTGACACCATCTCTCACAGAATTCTGCTAGAGAAGCTGGTGGCTCATGGCACAGACAGGTGGGTTAAAACCTGGATGAATGGCCAAGCCCAGAGAGAGGTGGTGAACAGAATTACATCCAGTTGGCAGCTGGTCACAAGCGGTGTTCCCCAGGGCTCAGTTTTGCAACCAGTCTTGTTTATTGACACATAATTCCATAATGTCACTAGAAATAACTTTTGGAGTTACTTTGTGAGCACTGAGGACTTTAAATTCATCAGGCAAACTATCTAAAGTCGTCAGAAAAGAAATGGGCTCAAATGTCATCTGAATTAAAGCCCTTAGCAAATTTTGAGTGATTTAGACATAATAAGTACAATCAATTGCTCTGAACCATGGAGTTAAAATGTATTTCCAGCAACTTTAGATTTAAACTCATAGGTGATAGATATTTTTTAATACTCTTTTCTTAGCTCTCTTTTACACAGAAAAATACACAACCCTACCATCAGCTGCAGCAGAGACACAGCCCCTCAACAGTGGCAGTGTAGATGTTACTCATCTATGTAGTCTCAGATCTGCATGAAATTCATGATGTAGGGGACATTTTTACTGTAATTTATACCACTGCTCTCCTTAGTTTTGTCTGTAATAAAGAAATGTCATATTTCTCGTAATTGATTTTCCAATAGATATTCTTTGGCCAGCATTTAGTTCTAAATTTTGTAGCTGGGATTTGGGAAAGTAATGTTACTCCTCCTTCAAACACCTGAATTCATTGCAATGTGTGGCAATGTCTATTCTTAAAATATATTGTATACAAAAGACCAATCCAGTAGCCAAGCTGTGCTCCATTAATAAAATAAAAGATTCTTAATGGGTGACATTTAGAAGTCACGACAGAACAGAACTCCTTCCTCAGTTAACTAGAACCCTATGTTTAACTAGAATTTGAAAGCCTGTGCTGAAATAATTCTATGATATTTCCTTCTCCTCTTTTTCTTGCAGGTACAGAGAAAATGGAAGATCAGATTCTGTAACCCTGCTCCTGACCAGCTGAATTTCTTATGCTGTTTAGCACTTATGGAAGCCAATGAGAACTCATTGACTACTTAGGTCTGTATCTCAGACTGAGACTTCAACAAACCTGTTTCTCCTGTCTAGTGACCGTGCCTGGTTTGCAGCAAGGCAAGACTGAACCACCCTGAGAATGGCCTTGACCAACAGCATTAGTCTGAAGAGTCTGTAGCCCATTTAGACGTAACTCTTATTTTACTTCCACTCCCTAATATATATTTCAACACCTAAGAAGTCTACAGATTTTTATTTTTTTATATCTATATTGATCTTGTTTGTTCCTGAGAATGTGTTCCCAAGCTCCTTGGGGTTTGCTCCTCTTCATAGATAAAATCTGAGCCTAGTGGTGGGAGAAAGACACAACATTGGTGATCCCCAGAGCCTGGCAAGCAGGGGAGAGCCATTAGCAAAGGAAGCAAACATGACCAGACATTTCAGTTTGACAATGAAGTGCTGATTTTGGTGGAGTTTTGCTTACTTTTCTGTAAGAGAAAATTGAGAGGACAACTGTGGTAGTAACACAGGCTAGGTACAGAGCATGATGCAGATACTGAAGTGAATTGCATGTAGAAGCTGTAGATAGTACAGCAATCTAGATACTTCATTAATGAAGAAAATTATAAGTGAAGAATCATGTGATACAATTCTAGGAGGAGAGAAGCCTACAATTAAAAACAATGATAGACTTCAGAAATAGCCTGTCCCCATCTCCACCTGGGCCATCTGAGGGCTGTCTCTATCCCTGGGTACCCTCACCATGCCAGATCCTGACCCATGTTCCTGGCCTGACCTCAGGTCCCTCTCATCACTATAAACTTGCCTGGTGATCTGGTGTTAGGTCTTCCCTCTTCTGCAGCCTGCCCTGCTCCCTTGGGAGAGTGGGACAAGCCTGGAATTCCTGTCAACTCCTATCTCTCGAGCACCCAAGGACAATATTTTGGCTGTCTCTGAATATAATATATTAGTTATCATCTTTAATGTTCCAATTTGTCATTGGGTTGGTGCCTACTTTTAATATTAAAATTCCACATTTATTGTTGCTAGAAGAGTCGTGGGTTCCTGAGAACTGCTTCAGCCACACAAGGCGTGTGAAGCCTGTTTTAGGTCCTTAACATGAGGTATTGAAAAAATAGTTTTAACATCCTAACAGGAAACTGAAACCACAGTGATATTGTGTATGCTGGGTAGAAATATTCTTCACTCCTGTTGTAGCTTGGCCATGTAAGCCCTACTAGGCTGTATATGGAATGGGATGCTGGTCTATGTTCCAGAAGTTCTTATTGGTTTTATTTATTTGTGCTCTCTCTCAAAAAAATGTAGAGGTGGGTCCAACTTCAGAAAGATAAACTGAACATGTTTGTGTAAGTTACATCAAGGTAAGGCAGATCTAGGATGTAGGGCTCCCTTAACAAGTGTGTTAATAATTACCTGAAGGAAACAAAATTGCAGTCAGGCCTATTTAATTAATTACTTACAGTAAAAAAAGTTTCAAAACTTTAAGTAACTGAAAATTTTTTTAGTTATACTGAAAAAAGTAAACTGATTTTGGTCCTACACAGGTGGAAGTATCTAGTATTTCTTAGGTACTCCCTCCATAATTCACACAAACCAATAAATTCGGCGGCTCTGATTGCCTGTAGAAATGTTCAGAGATTTCTAGATAGAGGTCATTGTGTCACCTTGCTACACTGTGACACAACAACGTTTTTCTGCTAGCTCCCTTCTTCAGAAAACAGGATCTTGCCATAACATGGTGTACACACTTAATCAGGCAACAGGTAGATCTGGGAATCTAGTTGCACTTTTGGACCCTTTCAGAAGCTGAGAGACTTAAGAGGTGACTTTCACACAACTAGATGCGTCTAGCCAAAAACAACAGTCAAAATAAAGATGTTATTGAGCCAGACTCAGGTAGCTAGGCACAATATTTAGAACAGCCACTCTAGATCAGAGCTAGTGCTTCACTGCGGGACATAGTCGATCAACCAAAGACAGTGATTATATTTTAAACTTTTTAGTGATCCACAAGGATGACACAGGCAAGCTGATTATAAAAAGAAATAATAAATCTCCATGTGTTTGAGTTGCTTTGATATTTTAGAAGAGTAAGTTTTAAAAAACAAAGGAAATTAGGCTGACCAGACAAATGAGGTCAAGATGATCTTCAGGTGTGAATTTAGGTAAAGATGTCTCATTATTGTAAGTCACAATGGAAGTGTCCTTTGGAGGTGGCATCTTGAGCTCAATTTAAAAAATTGCATAGAAGAGCTATGACTAGTCTCAACCAATAAACCTACTACAGAAAAGACATCTCAAATCTCTCAGGCAAGATATTAAAAGATTACATCCACAAGTTACATAGATGACGTGCTAAGAATTATGTCTTGAAAATCGGGAGAGCTCAAAAATCAAGTGAGAGTGACCAAAAACCACAGAATTGAAGAATCACAGAAGTTTTGATGTTGGAAAGAAACTCTGGAAGTCATCTGGTCTACCCTTCTTGCTCAATTAGGAGCACCTAGAGCCAGTTTCCCTAGACCATGTCTAGATGTTTCTTCAGTATCTCCAAGGCTCAAGACTCCACAACACCTCTGGGCAGCCTGTGATGGTGTTCAGTTATCCTCACAGTAAGATGCCTGGAGAAACATTTTATGATTGAAAAGACATTTTTGGCCTTTGGAACTTTGTCTTTAACAGTAGAAATAATTACATTTTCATTAACTTCCATAGCTTGCAATGCGTCCACTGAGAAAACTGGAAAAAGAAGGCAGGTCTTATAATTTATTTTGCTTCAGTTGCTAGATTTTGCATTAGCTAATATGTGGTTGCCTTTTTCCCCCCTTAGATTTCTTAGCTCTGTCTGTCTCCCACATGTGCTAGTATTGCAACCCCACTGAAAGCCATTCATAGCAATTTGCACAGAGAATGTCTTCCAGCCTGGTAAACACTTGTCTTATGTAACCCAATCTCTACTGAGTTTTGAAGTTTTGCCTTGAGGAGCTTGGCTGCAGCTCTTGACATCCTGGAAGAGACAAGGCGAGAATGATTTACTTCCTCATATTTAAAAATACATTTGTGATACTTTTCTTGAATGTATCCTGTTCTTGTTCATTTTTCTGTTCTTGATATTATTTTTTCTCCATGTTTTAACTGTATTACTAATTCTCTGGCTGATTTATTCACCATATGAGTCAAGAACAAATTTAATTCATCATTCAATGGCATAGACATTGAAGTATAAGGAATATTCATCTGCTGTCACACACTTGCCAACTAAGAACATTGTAAGTTTGTTTACATAATTTTTTCTGTTCTTTCAAGATTATTAACTCATTTAGTTTTAATATTCTGCCTACAGAAGAAGTGAAAAGAAGGACATTCTAAAGTCTCCTGAACTGTATTTTGTACAAAGGAATCTCCTTATTTGAGTATCAAAAGTTTCTTTTTGAAGTTGGTATTGCAGCCTGGTAACCAGTGTTGAAGGTAAAATACATAAGATAAATGAAGGTAGAATATATAAGATAAATGAAGCAATACTTCTTAATGGTATCAGGGAAAAAGGAAGAAATATGTTCACCTGTGCTCCATATCAATGTAATAAATCACTTAGCTTTCATAGTAGAATCTTCCACCATTTTATACGATAACATATAAGAATTATTTCTCATACAGATTTAAAAGACAGGATTCTTTGAGTTGCTTGCTGTCATACTGCTTAGTTCCCTGAAATGAAGCTCCTATCATTGAAACAGATTCCATTGTCTCACACGACCTATTCCCAGACACTGTAAGGCTAAGGGAGCTTATTACCTGTGCAGTTCATTGACAAAGGCATCACAATCAAATTCATATGAAACACAGCTTTTCATCCCTCAGAAAACCAACAGGCATCAAAGTGTGTTGTGAGAAATGTGGTGATGCCCGTTCACTGTTAATTTCATCAATGAAAATATTTTAATAAAGTCTTTTTCCCTCCATTTTCTCCTTGATCTCTCTTGTACCATATAATTTTTCTTTGAAATTTCTTACTTTTATTAAGCATTTCAACAAATATTTCTTTCAGACAAGCAGAACAGAGAATACAATATATGACTGTAAGCAGCTAAATACTGCTTGGCTTGCTCAGCCCCATATAGTGGCTAAAATGGAGAAAGAAATGGGTAAGTTAGGCTGGGATGTATTTCATGACATACTACATGGCAGGGGAGATTCAAAGCTAGTGTAAGTTGTTGTTGATGTCATGACCTTAATGAAACTTGGGCATATCATCAGCTGAATACCTATCCCAAACTGCCAGAAGTGAAGGAAGAGAAATTAAGAAGAGCAAGAAATAAAGTAGAAATATATTTTTCTCTCTCCCTTTCTTACCCTCTCTCACAGTTTAACTCTTTGTCAAGGAAGACAAAAAAGTAAAATAATAAAATAAGTAAAAAAATAAAGTAAAAAGAGAAAAAAATGTATTTGCAAGTGAGTATAAGCCAATGAGATGTCGTCATTATAATTTCTTTGCTTCCATACCTACCACCAATTTTCTGTTAGATGCAGCTATATGCAATATCTGCCATACAGTTTTTTCACTTCATACTTTTTGTTCTGATTTTGTTGAGTTTGACAATTACAGTTTTGACAGTAACTTTTTTTTCTCTCATTCTTTTGAGTGTGATTCTTTACTCCATTTGATGCTTGCATGAGAGGGAGAGGCTGGATGTGAAATTATCTGCTAGCATCTGTTAAAGGCAGACACATGAGCTTGCACAGGTAGAATCCAGAGAGGTTTCACCAGGTTTACACAAGTGGCCTTACATACCTGCATAGCCAAGAAAATGATGTGTAGATATGTTCTCATATTGTCCAGTGTTACCCAAATGTTTGTTTAGTGGCACTTTCAGATACATGACCTTGAATTTTCCTTCTTCTTCAAGAAGAAGAGAGAATTCTATGTCTGGTGGTTTTTTTAGAGGGAATATTTCATATGGCTGCTCTTAATGACTGAAAACTGGACAATAGCCTCATTGCTGTGAATTGAATAAGTCATCCTTCATACATAA
Source organism: Merops nubicus (assembly GCF_000691845.1). Taxonomy (NCBI): domain Eukaryota; kingdom Metazoa; phylum Chordata; class Aves; order Coraciiformes; family Meropidae; genus Merops; species Merops nubicus. The sequence goes on from NW_008616756.1 coordinate 38,779, forward strand.
GTTGTTTTACAAAAATATGACCTTAAGCATATAAATATTTTTTTTTCTAGTAAGGGATGGTGCATTTACGTGTATATAGATTGTATTGAAATTACCTCAGGTAAGTTATTGTTTACTAGGGACAACATCAGGAGTATAAATTACTGAAGGAAAGACAAAATGTGAGCAACAGTTTTGAGTATTTCTTCAGTATTCAGATAAATATTGATTGTGTATTTGTGCTCCTGAGAAATATGACAAAACATCCTTCTTCTTTACAACCTTTTGTCTTTAAACAAGCACTCCAGTGTTCCCAAAGATGCTGAACACTCTATTATTAAGAAAGCATTTATATTAAGTGGATGATACTTTTATACCTATTGTGTGGTGTGTAAGACAGGCTTTTGTTCTTTATTTGTATCTCTGATGTTTTTATTTACATTTCTGCTTGTGGATTTTGGAAAACAATGGGGTTTCCATATTTTTTTGTATTGCTGCAAGGGAAGTAAAAGCCTACAGAATGTGATGCATGCTCCTAAATAATACAATAAAAGCAATTTACATCATTTTATCATGCCTTGCTTTATGTTTTTCTTTTTTTCTGAAGAAAATAGATTAAGGAAATACTTTCAGAATAATAATTTTGGTTTTACTAGTAACATCTTAGACAATCAATAGAGAAACTGGCTGCTGTTGTTGCTACTGCCAGTTTTTCTAATGCTTTACATCAAAGCTCTAAACTTCCAGTATGGAAAAGCTTGTAGAAGGTCACACAGGCTTCAGTCAGATGACTTGTGTTGTCTTTGATTGAGAAGTTCATTTTATTGGGTTGACCTGGCAAGGTTTTGTAGTGGAGTGTGCTGCAGGAGTGAGAGGAGGCCAGAGGCTGTCCCACACTGGAAACCACCAGTTCCAGCCAGCTGCAAAATGGACCCACCACTGGACATGGCTGAGCCAAGCTGGTGGCCCCTCTGTGAAAACATATATTAAAAAGCATAAAAAATGCTATGCAGCAGAGAGGAAACAGATGAATGAGAAAATAATGAGAAAAAAAGCCCTTCAGAGTAGCTCAGTGAAGAAGAGGAGGAGGAACTCCAGATGCCAAAGCAAAGATTTTCCTGTAACCCATAGAGGAGACCATAGTGAAGCAGATTGTCCTCTGGAGCCCATGCAGGACCTCAAACAGGAGCAGGTTTCCAGGAAGGAGCTGTGGCTCTGTGAGGTACCCATGCTGTTGTGCACCATGGAAAGAACCTCTGTTGGACCAGTTTATGAAGAACTGCAGCCTCTGGAAGAATCCACTTTGGAGAAGTTTGTGAAAGACCTTATCCTGTGGGTGGGGACTCCATACTGAAGCAGGGGAAGAGTGTGAGAAGGAAGGAGCAACAGAGATGAAGGGTTATGAATTGACTACAATCCCAGTTCCCTACCCATCTCTGCTGCTTGGGGGGAGGAGGTAGAAGAGTTAGGAATGGAGTTGAGTGGGCAGAAAAGAGGGTTGGAAGGAGGTGTTTTTGTCTTCGTTTCTCACTATCCTACTCTATTTTTAATTGGAAATAAGTTAAATTTAATTCTCCAAGAAATTTTGACTGTGACACTAATTTGTGAGTGACCTTGCTGTCCTCATCTCAGACCATGAGCTTTTTCACCTTTTTTTTCTCCTTCTGTCCTGGTGAGGAATGGGAGTGAGAGAATGGCTGGGTGGGCTACTGGCAGCCAGCCAAGGTTAACCCACCACACTCATTCATATTCCTTCTGCAGTTACAGAAGGCTGATTTTGATTGAAACTATTTTTTATGGTTTTTGACTAAAGCTAAAAGGTTGTCTATTTATGATCTCTCTTGCTGTAATAGAGAGAGGCTCATGGGGAAAGCTAATGCATATCAGAGATGAGTATGTGAAAATAATTTCTGTATGAACAGCTCCTATACTGTTCATGTGTGGCAGGATTTTTTTTGTGTTGGAAAGATTAGCTGAAGAAAATTCTATTGAATTAATATACTATACATTATACTAAGCAGATTCAGTATTTTTTTTTCTTACCTTGTGTTATTAAACTGTTAATTTCTGATGGTATCTAAAAACAAAGATGTGTAGAAGAGTTTCTGTTTCAACAGCCAATAATTTGGAAGGTATTGAATGCACTTTCTCCTCCTACCACACAATTAACTGCCAAAACAAAAGGTTCCTATGTTCACATGAATTACCAAAGATCTGTTTCTCATGGCAGTGTTCCAGTGGATTACAGTTTTGCTTAGTTCTTGGTTTTCCAAGTAATTTTGTGCCTGCAGAGATTAGTTCTGCAAAATTTCAGGACAGGTTTTGCAGTCACACTTGACTAGCATTGGAGAAGAGCTGACAACGATGTGAGGCAAAGCGTGCACCAATCACACATTCATATTCATTGCTCCATAGACATTGCCAGCCTCTACAGGGCTCTGCCATTTTGCACAAAATTAAATTTGGGTAGTAGTATTCAGTCTTCCATCCTAGCAGTCAATATAACCACCCTAGTATTCAGTGTAAAAATATAAAAACAATGGAATGAGTTGGAGATGTCAGAGTTTTGACCAGCATGACCAAATCATCTTAAGAAATTTTTTTAAGGTTTCTCATTCAGCACTACCATCAAAGTCATATTGCATAGCCATGGATGTGAATTTTGTTAAGGTCAATGATGGGAATGTAATACTGAATTCTATTTCTAGTCAGGGCTGGGTTTCTCCATAACGTACGTAGTTGTCTTGTGTAGACAGGAACATTTCTGGTAGAGAAGAAGAGAAAAATTCTCTGTTCCTTCCTCTCTCTCCACAGTCAGGCGTTGCCATTTTTTAGGTTTTGTAGCTTTTTAGAAATGACCCTGAAATATAGTTTGAGTATTCACATAGTTTGAAGCAGCACTTTAATAGTTACTACATGTACTGCAAAATACGTCGTACAGTTTTCATCTTCCCTCAGATTCTCTTGGAAGTCAGAACTTAACATAAATTTTAGACCTATGTCATCAAACCATAGGATGAATACTGACAAATCAAAGGTTAAATAAAAAGCATGATGACTACAGTTTCATTTGTTGCTGATGAGTATTTCAAAAGATGGGCTATGCACAGTCTACAGCACAGCTGTATTTCATTGTATTACATTGGTTTGAATTCTAGCATTATGTTCAATGTAATGAGGTTTATGTTACTCAGTGCTGTAGCATGCTGCCTGCTGTGGATCACCCCTGCTAGGGTCCAACCTGTCATGGGAAACAATTAATGCATATGTCAATAGTCTTGTAGCCTGCTACGAATGATTTGTGTGTTCAGCCCCTTTACGTGTGCAAGGAAGCAGAGCTAATCACAGAGCACTGGGCTCTGCAGCCTTGAAGACTGAATGCACTAACTCATTAAGGAAAGTGAATTGTAATGACTGAAAGGATTCCCAAACTAAACTTGTGTGGCTGCAATTGTTATCAGATCAATCCCAAAAGAAGTGTCACATTATTTTTTACCTTGTGTTTTCACCTACATTGCAGCAACAGCTTGCTTTACTGTTCCTTTGTTACCAAAATAAATTGAAATAAAAATAGTAATAAAAAGTAAGACAATCCTTGAGATTTTAGAGATTGAGTAGGTGTGTTAATTTATCACTTGCATGTAAATTCAACAAGCTTTCAAATATTCAAAGAATTCAGTCCTATTAGGTGGCAATATTTATATAAATTGTGATATAACTATCCAATCTGGCTACTGACTGTCCTGGGTTCATCTAGGAGAGGGATAATTTTCACAAGAAGCTGGGAGGGGTAACAGCCAGGATAGCCCAACCAGAACCAGCCAATGGGTTATTTGATATCATACTAATATCATGCTTAGTATATAAAAAGGGAGCTGGCCAGGGGGTGCATGTGCAGCATGAGTGTGTAGCCAGGCCAGCTGGGCGGTGGGTTCTGGGTGGTGAGAAGTTGCATTGCACATGATTTGTTTTATATAGGATTTCATTAGTAT
>NW_008616757.1:0-18165 GCF_000691845.1 Merops nubicus
CAAAGAAGGCATTCAACACCTCTGCTTGTTGCTACTGATGGACAGGAACAGCTTTCCCTTCATAAGGCACTAAGTTGGAAATAATGATCTAGTGACTTCTTAGAGAATATTAAAAGTTTCATTTTAATTTTTTTCTCCCAACCTACCAGCCTCCAAAAACATCCCCTAGGTAAGACACAGTGAAGCTTATATATCTGATGTTGGTTCAGCTTATGCTGAGGCAAGCTGAGGCACTTCCTTGAGCAAAAATTCCTGAAATGGAGAGTGGCTGAGGTAAGAACCTATCCATCTTCAAAGGACTCAGGGGAGTTTAGCTACCAGCAGCACATGGGAAATGAAAAATTAGTAGGAAGAGTATTCTGGTAAAGGGAAAGTGGTCTGCAACTAAGCTAAACATGCTATTTACACCTGAAGCTTTCTTTCTTTACAGCTTTCACCACATCTGCTTTTCCTTATGTTGAAAGCTATTCCTTTCTTAAGCACCCTCCACCCATTTCAAATGTATGCCATAGCCACCAGAAAGTTGAAGGTCAGTTCTGGCTGGTGAGGAATGGTGAGCAGGATATCTGCAAGGGAAAAGGTTCTGCTAAGCAGAGAAAAGAGGACACCAGAAATCTGAATTTTCTATACTTTTGATCTGGCATGCAAGCAAAAATGGGACATGTCAGAGCTACTTTTTCCAAGGACACAATGGAGGGAGGAGGATTGGTTTTCTATGTATGGTGGACATTGAACTATCTACAATAGAAGTTTTTGAAGAGGTAGATGTAGAATGCTTTAAATAAATCTATTCTTCAAATAGAAATGCTCAGTTTTGTTGCAGTGGCACAGATAGAAACCTATGGCACATCCTCAAGTGCACACTGCCTTCCACTGAAGGTTTTGGAGGAAAACGGTCACCTTTTTTCCCTTGAAGCTTTGTTTGCCTGTGTGCAGCATTATAAAGGCTGTGGCAACTTCTCTATTGTTAGAAAAAATTTTCCCTTGATCATTTATTCTTCCCAGTGCTTTCCTTCATCTTCCATTTATTATTTTACATCCTCGCTATCTCCCAAAGTTTTTTTTTTTTCTGCAGGAAGAGAGACTTGGCTCATGGCATTCATCCTGTGTTATTGGTCTCTGTGATTGTAAACCCTGGAGTGTGACTTCAGTGAGAAATCCACTCCAAGGATAAGCCGAGAACATAATCTCCTTTCTTTCTAAAAACTGCATCCTCAGTAGGGAAAAAAAGAGCAAGTGCTGGCAAATAATCAGCTGTTTTTTTGTTTATTGTTTCCCACCTTTTTATTTCAAGGTTTCCCAGAATGGAACCCCATCTTTTATGAGACAGTTGTTTCCTGCAGTCTTCCCAAGCCACATCAGAACAGAGACACTATTTAAAATTACCATTTATTTGGATTGTTTGAAAACCTACTAAAACACTACCTATAAAACTTGGAGAAAATTTTAAGCTCTTCCTGGAACCTACTTGTAAGTGCTGAGGCTCAGAAACAATCCAGCTGAAAAATGCTTTTAGATAGTACCAAGTTACATATCTTTACAGCCATGTTAGCCACTAAGGATAATCTCCTACTAGGTGAATATTAAGTGCACAGGAGATACATCTGTACACTAAGCTCACAGTACACATGGGTACTCAGCTGTACATCCCTCCCAAAGGAGAGGAATAGGGAAGCTTATATAAATGAGCATCTAGGTACCAATTTTTCTGTTATTCTGCCTTGACTTAAGTTCTTTTAGGAAAATGTTCTGGAATTAATTCAATTATGATAATAACTTTGGTTTGTTTGCATTAACATATGGAAGTAATGACCCTAAACTCCAGATTAATCTCAGCTGCCTCTGGTCATTTGGAACATGGAGGTTCTCTTTGAACTCTGTGTAGAGACAGTGAGGTCCAGAAGTTTACACAGCTCCCCTGTCTTAGAAACCATTGCTGCAGGGAATGTCATTAGAGGGCCTGAGCACCTCCAGGGTCCACTAACGTCAGTGTTTGTGTGTCCCAAAACTGAAATTTTGAATGTCCACACCATTATACACCTGATCCTCAGGAGAATGGACCATGTGTCTTCAAAAAATAAACTTAGACCTCTCTGTATGAATCTTCATTTTGTCTTGTAGGATTTCCGTGTAATTTCAAAGACTTTACTGTGAGGTTTTAATAATGTGGCTACACTTTGTTTTTTCCACATATCTGCCCAACTCTTCCCTAGTTATCTGGCCGCTCCAGGTACCTCAACTGTAAATACAAAATCGTGCAAGTAGTCTCTACTAACGGCTCCTGAAACTTTCTACAGGAAATTAACAGATAGCAGGGCCATCGATAGTGAAGTCAAAGGCAGGTTTCTCCTTTGTATCCCACTGGAAGTCCAGCCTAGAAGGTATATATGGATCACCTCTACATACATGCTACATGTATGCATACAGAGGCATAGATGACATTCATCAGTACCATGCCTTTTAAGTCAATGGAATCATTCAGAAAGCCTGTCCTGTGTTTTTCAGTTGCTAGCTGACTCAAGCTGACTTGACTGTTCTGCTGAGGTATGTAATATTTTCCATCTTTTTTTTTTTTTTTTTTTGGTAATAGGGAAGGCTCATTTTATCATAGTTCATTTAGATGTTCATCAGAAACATTGGAAACTTTTTTTTTTTTCATTTCAATAATGAAAATGAGCATATTGGAAAAATCAAAACATTTATTTGTGACACTTTTTAAGTTTAGAAAATTTTCATTAGATTTTCATTTAGAAAGATTTTTTTCCTTTACATATAAGGAACACCAACCTTTTATAATGTTCTCAGATTGGGATCTAAAGAATCCTGGTTAGGGTAAAATGAAATGCTTTAAGTGAAAATTTTTATTTTTTAACTTTTTGAATCACTGCAAATTGCCATGAAAATGGCAAGAACAAGTAGCTAGAACCCACAAAGTGTTATTGCTGAAAGCTGTATAAATACAGGAAAGTGTCTTTATTTCTAAGATGCTTAGACTAGTTTTTAGTTTTTTCTCATTTTTCTCACCTTTTATACACTCATTAATAATTATTTTTCTAAAGAACTCCAAATGTTTTTTTTGTTTGTTTGTTTGTTTGTTTTTGTTTTTTTGGTTTTTTTTTGTTATTCTTAAATACAAAACAGAATCAGTCAATAATTCTGTCTGCTGTTAAATAGATCTAGACTCTGGGTGGTGTTAACAATAGAGAAATGAACAATACAGGATTTACAAGTATTTTGATCTCATTGCTTGTTTAAAACAGCTAAAATAGAATAGTATCTTGTAGGATTAAACAGGAATCTATTTCTACACATCAAAAGGTTGGTCTCTGTTTTTTTGCCTTTTTTTAACCTTCTGTCTTTTTTATTTCAACCACTTTGCAGGTGTCTCACGCATTGTCTTACATAGATATTGCTTTCAGCCATATTCTGTATGCATTGTTAGATGCAGCAGGTAGTCAGGTAGCCAGTGCAAAAACTTTGAAAACCTCACTATAAGCTATCAAAGTCAAGAGAACATCCTTCACTGACCTCAGCAAACGTGTTTAGAAGGAAGTTTCAGATGTCAATTTAGCATGGCGATGATGTCTTTCAATTGTAAACTTGGTAGCTGCATATCTCCTTCTCTTTATGCCACTTCATTACATCTCATTGCAAAAGGTCAAAGCAATAGAGAGTGATACATTTCCTTTTATTAGGGAGCAATGGAAAGGAGCTGTTGCTTAGGTTTGGTTTATCCTGACTATTACTCTCAATGTCACTGAAACACAGCATGAAAATTAAAACATTGAAAGGAAATATTAATGTAAGTTGATGTCCTTATCCATTGAATCTCTTCTAGAGGCTGTGTTCACTATGGCTGGTGACAAGGTCTAGATGAATGTGGGTGAACCTTAGAAATGTCTTTTTTTTCAACCCAGATCTTTGTATCTGGGTAGTTATGAACTCTCCAGACCGGGGAGCTCTTCAAATCAAACATATCCATTGGAGCAAAATATGAATTCAGCAAGAGACACAAGGTAGCACATCAGCCAGTTTGCAACTGGCTCCTTTATAACTGCAGTTTTCTTTTCCTGAACACAAATGTCCCTCAAGAACACAAAGTATTTTCCACTTCCTAAAACACAGAAACGTTACAACCCTATATACAAAAGACTGATTTTTTCTAGTTCTATTCCAAACTGCAGCAAAATGTTGAAAATTCAAAATTCACTGCAGGAATATGGACCTTTTTATTTTATCTTCTGCTACACTTTTATAACACATCATAGAATCACAGGATGGTAAGGGTTGGAAGAGACCGCTGGGGATCATCTAGTCCAACTCTCCTGCCAAAGCAGGTTCGCCTAGATCAGGTTGCACAGGATTGCATCCAGGCAGGTTTTGAAGGTCTCCAGGGAAGGAGACTCCACAACCCTTCTAGGCAGCCTACTCCAGTGCTCTCACACCCTCACAGAAAATAATTTTTTCCGTGTGTTGAGGTGAAACTTCCTGTGTTCTAGATGGTGTCCATTGCCCCTTGTCCTATCACTCGACACCACTGAAAAGAGACTGGCCCCATTGTCTTGCCACCGGCCTTTTGGATACTTATAAGCATTGATAAGATCCTCTTTCAGTGTTCTCTTCTTTAGGCTAAACTGACTCAGGTCTCTCAGCCTTTCCTTGTAAGAGAGATGCTCCTGTCCCCTCATCATCTTTGTAGACCTCTGCTGGACTCTTTCTAGTAGTTCCGTATCTCTCTTGGAACTGGGGAGCCCAGAACCGGACACAGTACTCCAGATGTGGCTTCACTAGAGCAAAATATATGGGAGGAGAACCTCCCTCAACCTGCTGCTTACACTATTCTTAATGCACCCCAGGATACCATTGGTCTTCTTGGCTACAAGAGTACCCTGCTGGCTCATGGTTAACCTGTTGTCCAACAGGACTCTGAGGTCCTTCTCCGTGGAGCTGCTTTCCAGCAGGTCAACCCCCAACCTGTACTGGTGCATGGGGTTACTCCTCCCCAGGTGCAGGACCATACACATGCCCTTGATGAACTTGGTTAGGCTTCCCTTTGCCCAGCTCTCCAGGTTGTCCAGGTCTCGCTGAATGGCAGCACAGTTTGCTGGTGTGTCAGCCACTCCTCCCACTTTTGTATCATCAACAACTTGCTGAAAGTACACTCCATCCCTCCCTCCAGGTCATTGATGAAGATGTTGAGCAAGACTTGATCCAGTACTGACCCCAGGGGAACACCACCAGCTACAGGCTTCCAACTAGACTCTGTGCTCTGTGATTACAAGCCTCTGAGATCTGTTATTTAGCCAGTTCTCAATCCACCTCACTGTACACTCATCTAACCAACATTTCCTGAGCTATCAGGATGTTATGGGACACAAAGTCAAAAGCCTTGCTCAAGCTGAGGTAGACAACATCCACTGCTCTCCTATCACCTATCCAGCTAGTCACACCATCATAGAAGGCTATCAGATCAGTTAAGCATGATTTCCCCTTGCTGGATCCATGCTGTCTACTCCTGATAACCTTTTCTACCACATACTTAGGCATGACCTCCAGAATGAGCTGTTCCATCACCTTTCCAGGAATGGAGGTGAGACATTTGGTGATATGTAATATATTTTGAAATACAAACTTATTTTGAAACCAAGCATCAAAACGTTTACTGCTGGGAAAACGGAAACCCTCTACTTTTACTGTGTCAAAAAAAGAAAAAAGAAAAAAAAAAAGGATTTTTTTCCAAAATCAAAGCTCTTCTTCAGAATCTGTCAAGCTTAAAAGATGGGCATGTTCCCTCAGGATATATTCTAGTAGCTCTAGTCTTCTGACTGCAAGGGTCTTGCGCAGCAGTTGCCCCTGCCCTGATTTGTTTTATAGATATTGCCACAGTACAAATAGAGAATAGCAACAAATAATCATAAGTGGAGTAAGAAAAAAAAAAAAAAAAAGTATGCGCTACCTTTAATGTAGGCAGCAGTGTGCCTCCAAACTTTCAATTCCCTTGTGGTCAGGTTCCATTTAGCACTGAACCTGCTTTCATACATATATATGTTTTTCCTAAGCTAACAAAGATTCTTCTTCTCCTTAAGGATAAATTTTAGGTGTGAGTGAACATGAAGACAGTGTGTGTGAGAGGTCTGACTTCAGGGGTTGCTGATCCCTTCAAAAACATTTTAAAAGTAGCTTAGATAAGTAGAGGTAAAAAAGCAAGGAAAGTAATGCGACTCTGGCAGGAGAGAAGGCTTTGGGGGCCTCATCTCAAAAGGAACAGTCAGCTAAAATTCATTATTGAACTAGTGAGGAAAGAATGCTAATGAGAAAGAACAAACAAACCCTGGCTGGTTTAGTCTTGTCCTGATTTATGTACTGCATCAGGGCTCTCTTTTTGCTCCCCTCATCTTTCCAGATCTATTGCTGAAGATGAAGAAGATTTCTATAGAGGAAGTGAGCAGCTGGAATTAACCTTGTGCCCATGAATTAAGCAAACATTTCACTGAAAAAAGAAGAAGGATAAAAAGGAAAGAAAGCACAAGAGAGAGAAGTGAAACAACATGCTAAGTCAGTTGGTAGACTGTGGTCTTTATTCACCAGAAACAACGGCAATCATTTAGCAGCTGGTATTTGAAATGGAACAAACTACTCCTCTACAGATCAAAGCATCAAGGGGAGAAAAGCAGCAAGGAAAAGGAATGTTCATATTACCTAGGCAGCTAAAATGCCTGCTTTATCTGAACATCTGTCTGAAGCTTGAAACTAGCAGCACTACAGAAGTAGGAATATGATTAGTTTCCTATTTAAAATAAACTCATGTCCTTCCAAATGCGTTTAACTCTTTCTGCAGCCAGCAGACAGGGATCAACCACCACCCAATGAGTACAACCTGTGTGAGATCACAGCATGACTATGGGATGCTGCCAGGCAGCACCACCTCATGTGACTATATGTTGCTCTGTCATCGTGCCAACTACCTGAGTATTTCTGAGTTGTAAATTGATGTAAAAACACTCATAATGACCTGCTTGCATCAAATCGATCAAAATTAATTACAGAGGTAATAAAGATACGTTATAAACGGTCATAGATTTTCTTAATCACTCCCTTTCTCCAGTTCTTTGGTATTCAGACACCTTTTCAGCTGCCAATCATGTTCCAGTATCTGGGTAAAGCAAGTGAGCAGAGGTGTAGAATGAAAAGGTGCAAAAATATTTCACACTGACTGTTCAACGGCCTGCTTCTAGATTAAAAAAAACAGCTGGGTGAAAGCAGACTACAATCATGTTATGCCACATATTAATGCATAATTAAATGGCCTAGCTAAATGACCATGCTAAAGCCAAGGTGCCTCTGAAAACATGCTGGTGCCAGGGAGTGTTGACTTGACACCAGTTCATGATTCCTGCCAGTATAGCATTTACTAATATTGACACAGTGATGCTCGTGTCTTCCTTTTGTTTTTCCTGACCCTAGTGATACTGCTGCCTTCAGCTCTATTCAAGAAAATAGAGGAAAAAAAAAAAAACAAAACCAAAATCATTCCGGAGCTTATCCCACTTCTTCCTTTGAATCCAACGTGGGTCACCTTTCCTTATTTTGGGTGGCAGTTACCAGCAAAGTGTCCAACTTTACTGAGTTTTCAATGCTCATAAGGCCAGGAAAAGCTATGCTTTTCCTTTTGGCCCAACACTGAGCTCCCTTTGCTAGACTGAGCTGTTACTGGATGCTAGTGGAAGTATAAGAAAGCTGCAAGTGAGAAAAGGGGTCTAGAAATTGGGACTGAGTTTGGGAAGGCACTCAAAAATATGGAGAAACATAAATACAGAAAAAGACAAGAGGTAGGGAAGAGTTTATGTAAGAGAGGAGTGTAGAGGAAGGAGCAATGAAGTCTATATATGTTTGAGGAGTGTAGCGCTCCATGTCTTCCTCAGACAAACAGAAGACTTGTCATATCTGTTGAAAGATCAGGACTGCATGTAGAGAACTGGAGGTTTGCATGGTGTAGGGTGGGAGTCTGAGAAGGACAGTCAGGCAAAGCAGCAGAGATAAGCTAAGTTCTTCTTACAGATTCTTGGCGTGGCTCAAGACACATTGCTCGGTCTTATTCTCATTACTTCTAATGTCCCTATTTTGTGGATTTGTTGGACCAAGAAATATTCATGCAAGGTTACAAGGTCTTCAAAGGACTTTGTGGTAAGACTCATATAAATAGCAACATAGGTAAGGTCTGTCTATCTGCATGTTCCTGTAGCATCTGTTCAGTATGTATCTCTGGAGAGGATCAAGACACACAGGCCCATGTGCCCCCTGTCTTGGCTAACAGACCTGGAGCTTGTAGCTCAGGCAACAGAGGCTCAGATGGTCAAAATAGAAATGTCCAGTTCTGAGGATCTAATCTGGGTCTGTGTCTCGGTTTGAGTTAGAACAGAACTAATTCTGTTCAGTGATTTTTACTTTTCAGCTAAGTCTTTCTATCTAACTGCACTTTCTGAAGTTAATTGCATATTTTTGCAGACAGTGTATGCTTCTAGTAGTGGTAACACCCAATGTTTAGAGTTACTACCAAGGATAGGTGTGCAGAAAGGCTCTTGATTATACTTGCTCTTATGCAGACCAAGGTCTCTGCTAAATCTTATGTACCATGTTTGGGGTGCAGTAAACAACTCCTCCCATGGGGAGGAGTGGACAGGACAGGTGACCCTAAACTGACCAATAAGATATTCCATTCCATCTATATCATGTTCAGTATAAAGCTGAGGGATCGCAAGAGTTAATCTCTCTTCTTCAACTGACTGTGAATGAGAAAGACTCTGTCCATTCTGCCTTTGATCTTGATCTCAGTGTTCCTCAATCCAGTTCCAGAATCCCGCTCCTGAATCTGGTTCCCATCTGCCACTGAATCCAGTCTGGGACTTCCTCAGTGCCTGCTTCATAGCATCCATGGTGATGGTGACGTAACTACCATCAGGGGGGTGGGTTTGTATGCATTTTCATTTATTTCATTTTACTAGTGCTGTTTTCATTATAGCTGTTTGCTGGTTTTTTTTGGGTTTGGTTTTGGTTTTTTTTTCCCACCAATCCTTGACCCTCTCTTCCCTTTGGGAAGGGAGAGGGGTTAATAGGGAGTGTCTGTCATTTGTCTAGTGGCCAGCCCAGCCCTAGCCCTTGACAGTGTGAAACTACAATAGCAGAAGATAGGATAGAGTTCATCCCTATTTCTATTTGTAGACAGAAGGGTGAGGGATACGAGTCTAACTATGGACAGTTCATATACATGCATGAGTGATTTTGGTGGGAAGTGTTTGCAAGTGTGAGTAGTTTCTGAGAGAAGGCAGTGATATGTTTAGGAGAGGTTTAGAGAATAGAAGGCTTCCAAGAAAGGAGAGTGTATCTGACGAGATGCTTGGATCAGCATTTTTGTGCCTATAGAAAGGGATCATGAAAGAATTCTTGTGACAGAGGAGGTAGGATACGGAAGAAGATGGAGGGGGGCAGAGAGGGAATGAGCAGAAGGAGCCACAAAATGGGGAGCATGGAAACAAGAAAAGAGCTCTCTAAGAGAAGGGAGAAGTGCCAAAAAGCACAGGGAAGATAGAAAAAAGGTAAGATGGGTAAAGAAAGAAGAAGAAAGGGCAGCCACTTCTCCACTGGATAGAAAAAAAAATGACCTTAAGGAAAAATTAAATTAACAGGTATCTGGAAAGACAAAAGATGACAGAAAAAAAAAGAACAAAATGGAGTGAAGTCACAAAGAGAAAGAGGGAGACAAAGTACATGTAAATGAAGTTTTTAATTAGCACATAGGATAGAGATATCTACAGAAAAAGAAAAAAACCCCACATGGATGAAATACCAAAGACACCCATTTATGTAAGGTTTTATGCCTCAGATTTTTATGCCTCTTTTTCACTACTGATGTTTTAAAGTTGAACACAGTTCTCCCCTCTTGGTCATTCTGGCCATTTTCCTCCCTCTGTAACTATGTACATCATTGCTCCAGTAACACAGAATAATGCAATACACATTTTCCATGTTTATACTTATATTTTTGCTCATTTTTTGTCATTGTTTTCTACTGACACTGATTATCTTGTTAAACCAATCTTTTTATCTGTACGGGCTGTGAATTTCTGGATGACAACTTCTCTTTTATCTGGGGAATTTTGAGGGGTTGAGTTGTTGGCACCCAGTCACTGTGCATTTGCTCTGGAGCTCTCAGCACCACTTACCATACATACCTCTCAAGGAATGACATATCTTTCTAAGGAAATGTTGTTGGTGAAAACTTACTCAGGCTACATTCGCAACGAGTTTGTTCATGGACAACATGTTTTATGAATGCTGTTGCAGTTTATTTTTCACACCGATGACTCCTATGAATTACCCTTTGTCAGAAAGACACAGAGCCATCAGCTTCCATTCCAGTCCCTGACATTAGCACAATCGGTGCGTTTGAACTCTTCATTAAAGAAATTGGATTATAAAATACATATGTCTTAGAAACAGGTTCAGTTAATGGTGGTAAAACATAATGAAAATCTGAAAGATGTGATAACCCTGCTGTTTTGGAAAGCTTGAAATGCTGTTTTGTATTGTAACTTTCTCCAATTCACTGTTCTTATTAAGGAATTATAATATTACATTTTTAATGTAATGAGGGAGGCACAAAGGTGGATAATAGTCCTGCTTTCAGCATCTGGGTGGCAGTGTGGACTTGAGTGTAGTTTTAAAAGGAAACACAGTTTTGCTTTATGGTTCTATGTTATACTTTTGCAGACTCTGAATGAATTTGATATGCACTCTGAAAAATTTCTAAAGTAAACTTTGCATGGAAGGAGTATGATGAAGGAACCATTTGTCCCATCTCATTAAACTGAATGGTAAACTTGGGATCATAACTGTGTGAATTTTATATGTTGTAACTGAAGAGATGACCTCAGAACGTACATGTGCACTTGAACAAACGTCAGTCTAGCTAGCACAGGAGCAAAATGGCAATAGAGATGTGGTAGTTCAGACCTCAGCACTAAATGGGTCCTGGAAACTTTGTCCAGCTCATAGCAAAGCTCATGTCACCATGTCTTCACTGCATGGGTCCGGTAGGAGGCAGGATGTCTGAGTGGCCTGGCCATTCCCAGCATGTATTTTTCCTTTACACTCAGAGGCAGTGAAATTACCCTAACCTGAAGTGCATGAAATGCAGAGCAGGCTCTGCTTCTGCCTGGGCACTCTGCCTCTGAGAGTACAGTGGGAAAAAACAGACAAGACTGGGATTTTCAAAGGCATGTGAGGAACTGGGCACCCAGTTACCATCAGGTTTTAACAAAAATGTGGCACCTTAGCCTTCAGTGGTGAGAAGTGCTGAACTTATGCCAATTCCATGGTCTTCACTCAGGGCAGAAAGTTCTGCTCACCTGGCAAGGCCACTCAGGATTGCTCATGGGAAGACCTCAGTTGTAAGACTTTGTCATCTCCAGCTCTCACTCATTGCTTTTTTTATGTGATGCTGCTGGAGTTTTCTTCCATACAGGCTTGATACCTAAGCTTTGCCTTCCAACCCAAGAGGAAGGAGCCCCTGGACTCCAGTAAGGTATGGACAAAGCTTGCAAGGAATGTTCTCTTCTGAACGAAAGAAAAGGACCGTAGGGATGGAAAGGAAAGGGAGAACTCCAATCAGCCAGCTCATGGTTCAGGTTTTGAAGCATTATTAATCAAAAGAAGGTCTGGGAGCACAATCTTCCATCAAAACTCTCCTGCAGAATCATGGTTTCAGGCCTCCTTGTCAAACCACAGTAAGTGGTTGGGATGTTTGGGGGGTTATGTCGTTCCCTACTAGTAGACTTGTTCTGCATGGGACTGGTGAGAGAGGGAAATGGAGTAGGCTTCCTGTTTAGGATTTAGCTACTGGCTTTACTAGGTACTGTTGGATCTGCAAAGAAATATGGACTTGCTTATCATCACCACAGATAAGATTACCTATGAAAGCTACTTGAAGACTGTGAAGGTCTGTAAAGGCAATTATGAATGACACACAGGCAACATCCTTAAATGGCTATGTACATCACATTAAGTTAAAGGAATAACTATTTTCCTGTTTCCACTCTTCTAACTGTATAATATTTCTGTATAAAGGGAACTGTAGGTAAAGGGAAAAGTCATTGTGGTTGTTTTATGTGTACACTCACACATGTGTTCGTATGTATACATAAAGAGTTCTATTACAATAAAGCCAGACTGGCCAAACTCTTTGTTTGCCTCTGAGGGATTTCATATTAAGCCTTGTATTCTTACCAGCCTCCCAATGATCTCAGATAAGCAAACTGCACCTTTGTGGACGGAACAGAAGAAAATCTATTGCTCTGATGTTTATCTATTTGCGTACTTAGAAAGAAGTGTGATCTCATTGCCCTGTTTTATTCTTCAGCTTATCTCTGAATACATTTTCCTTGACCATCTCTCTGATGCAGATACTTAAAGTAATCTTAATGAGTGGAATTCTACTGGTTATTATTAAAGCTGTTTAAGCAATATAAGGTTTCATTTTCTTGTGTATGCTCCTCTTATACTTAATTGTAACGATCTCATTCCCTAAAGAGTCTGTGCTTCCATTATTAACTCTTATTAATAACTTGTATTAATAATGCACCACACAAATCCCAGTCTGTGCTGAAACACTACAAAACAAACCTCAGATGGGGAGGAAACGGTCTTCATGTTTTGTTTTAAAAGGAAGCAGAAATATTCCACTTAAAAGTAAAGCCAAAGATAATATTGCACCAGATTCTCTATTTTGCTGATATTACTCTTCTTGTCCCACCAAGAAGCACTAAACATGTCCTGAATAAACACTGGAGAGGTCCTACCTTGAAAGGTTGAGATACTTGTGGCATGAATTAGGAGTTAAGGTCAGACTGCCCTTGTGCAGCTGAAATGCTAAAGCTGGAACCCTGACTGTGGTATGTTTGGCTGAAAAAAAATAAGTTTGCATTGAATTTCTCAAAGACCATTACAGAGCAGGACATACTCACAGAGGTGCAATACATAAACAGCAGTTACCCCATGAGGGTCTGACTCAAACTGTCACTGTCGTGCTGTTGTAGACAGAAGCACTGGCACAGTGAAAGGCATCTCTGAGTTGGTATCCACCTCACTGTAAAAAGATCTAGTACTGCAAATAGGAATCATTCAGTGGTGCCACCTACATAGTCTTCATGCAGGGGGTGGAAAAGAGGTGCAGGGAAAGGGGAGAGAAGGAAAAAGCATGGAAGTAGCCACAAACTCATTGTCATTCAGACGTGCCTTAAGCTTCCATCTGGGTATGTGTGGCTGAGCGAAGAGGTCAGGCAGAGCTTGCACCACAGGCAGACTGCTGGGTTTCATCCTGCAGACCCCAGAGCTCCTGAACCCCTCAGGGTAGCCTGGCCAGGGGTAGAGACTGGGGCTGGAAGGAAGGATTGAAGTCAAGTGTCCAGGGGGCACAGCACCAGGAGAAAACCTGTGTTGAAATATTCCCAGGTTATGTGGGCTGTTTATTGCTTTACTAGGACATAAATAATTCTGTTTATCACTCTTTCTAATATAAATGTTTTGCTCTTTTTCCCTATAGTATTCTTCCAGTTTTAAATATGTAGGCTGACCACTTCAGCATGCAGCCTTTTTTTGTAGGGCCCTTGGAAGTGCCTAATTTTCCCATGCTTCTTGTGAGGACTTCAGCCTGCATCTTAATTAATTTTAAGCAGCACCTTCTAGATATCTGACTCTTTCAGGATTGCTTCTGGTGATGCTGGGCAGAGAGGAGCAGGGACAGGTCCCACACAGAATTACTGTGGAGGAGCTGAGTCCTTGTTATGCTGAAAGCTGAGGTGATGCTTCTTGAGTTGTGTTACCAGCACAGTGCCTCTGCTTCCACATCTGGCAGCACACAGCGAGGACAGGGATGAGCAAAATGCCAGAGTCTGTGCCTGGTGCAGAGATGATCCTCTTGGCTCTCCTGCTATATATTTTGTTTGAACCAAGTTTGGGGCTCGATCAGCCTGGCTCCAGAGCCCCTGAATCCAGCCTCTGTGCGTGAGATGACAGTTCTGCTCAGCTCAGCTCCTCCCTCCCACATAAGCCATGACTTGCCAGCCCAGACCTTTAGGAATGGGGAATACGTGTGCAAGGGAGTGCTTGCTGGCTTTAGTGTTGTCCCTGAATAAAGCATTTTCCTCTACTGTATCTGCTGTTGCTTCTCCCACTAGCCCTTTTTTCCCTCCCTTACAGCTTTTCTGGCTTACTTGCAGCTTTAATAAGAAATAAGGTAGAGGGAGGAAGCAAGAATGATTGTACAGAAGGGATATCAGGTGTCTGAATTCTCTCCGTGTAGATAAGTACTTTTTAGTAGGTGTAGTCAAAAATGTTTGGTGGAAGCAGCTTTGGGTTAGATAGTATCAGCCTGTTATAACAGACGTTTTGCAGGAAATGTTGATTATAATGACATTTCATTTTGAATACAATGCAATGTAATGAAGCGACCTTGCTTTCTGTAACATAAAGTTTTGAAAAGACTGACGCTGATCAGACTATCAGACTGGAACCCTTTGGCTTAATTTTGGAGTGACTTTCACTGCAAATTTTCCTTTTAAATGAAAAATTATAAATGACAAATGTCAAAATAGAAAGCAACATTTTAATTAAAAACATTTGTAGAGCTAATTCTGAAAATAAACATTCTGTTCTGATCTAATATGGAAAGATTCAAAATCCTGGTCTGTCTGAAACAGAAATTCTGGCTCCTGCGTAGCTCTGATAATATCCAGAGATCAAGTGTGGCATTGATCCTGGATTCCTTGACCAGCAAAATTGCTTTTGTGTATATGTGTGTATGTGTGTATGCATTTTCAGCAGATGGCTTCCATTCCTCTTTATCATAGCAGTTCCCAGTATCAGCCAAAAATATCTGCACAAAAGGCTCTGTTGTATCTCCAGGCTTGAATATTGGCCAGTGTTACATATATGGAGAATAGTAACTCAGTGTCTTGGATGGCTATCTATTGCATTATACTGACATAGCCTGAGCTGGATAAAATGCAGTGTGCAAACAGAAATTGAATGAGCCATAAAGACTTAAATTATTCATTTGGGAAGTATGCTCTGAGTGTCACCCAAACCCTAGAGATCAGAGCAAAATAAATAAAAGCATTTTCTCTTTTGTTATTGTCTCGTATCTTTGCTTACTGAACCCTGCGCTGGGCAGACACAAAGGTCCTGCAAGGGGCAGAGGACTTGAAATTTCCATTACACTTCCCCCCTGTGGCAGCATTTGGTATAGGTGAAGTGCCTTCTAAAAGCAGTGTCTGCTCAGGGCACACAAAATTTGCAGCAGCTTGAAAGCTGCATGGTTTTGCCTCTCATTACTGAAGAAATAAAGCTTCCTTTTAGACTTTGCCACAACAATAGGGGTTCTAGATGCAGTTTTCTATTACAGACTGGCAACAACAAAGATATGTGTTTTCTAGAAATGTGTGTCATTTTCCATTCCAATCACCCTCCACAGTTCTGTGGCTCTACATGTTCCTTAGTTTAGGATTAATAGATCTGATAAGAGGACTGCTTATTTGGATTCCCTACAATGCAAGGGAAAAAAGGTGCTGGATTTAGAATAAGATGTCAGCTGAAGTACTTAGACCACTCTAAATTATATGTGTTAGTATTTTTAAAAACCACCGTCTGGTAGTCACCATTTACTTTCCATTGCCTGTAGTCCATGGAATGGGAGAATATGCAGCTTGAAAAAACAAAGCTGAAAACACCCACTCATTATTCTGCTGATTTTTACTACCTTTCCTCACAACACAAACACATTTCCCATGGGATATATCTCAGTAGTCTCTGCTAAGTCATGCAGGACGGTGCCGGCACAGTTCTGTGAAGTGAGTTGCTCACATCGAGAGCGAAGCCTGGCCAACACAAATCTTCCCCAAATGGCTGGGTACCCTCACACCACAGGATATGGCTGTGTGTTGGGTATCCCTAGACCTCCAAAGGTGTCCTTGCAGCTCAAACACGTCCTTCTTTCTGCAGCCCAAGGGGCTGAGCAGCTTGACCTAGTTGGAGGTGTCCCTGCTTATTGCAGGGAGGTTGGACAACATGACCTTTAGAGGTCCCTTCCCACCCAATACATTCTGTGATTCCAGCAAAGGGGTTATGAGGGCTCAATCATTATGCTGGTTCATTAGTAATGACTATAAGTTAGAGCAAACTCTGTGTGGCATTTGGAACATGTGTGGGCTCCAGCTGGGAGACTGTCATGCCCTTCATTAATCTGAGGACAGGGGATGCCTAATCATGGAAAAGACTGCAGAGTGTAAAGCATTTTCACACCTCTGGGGTATGTTTGGACTAGCACAGTCTTACATGCTTCGAAGCTTCCGAGCAGCACAGAAACAGGCAGTTTGGGCCTGGCAGGAGAGGCGGCTGGGCGTTATAAACACATCCACAAGCCACAGGACGATGCCTCTTCCTCCCTCCAGGTTGCAGTGCTGGGAGCAGCACTGGGGGTGCCGCCGGGAGCCCGGTGGGGGCGAGGCAGGCAGCATGCCTCACCTCTCTGCTCCAGCATGGCGAGGGAGAGGCTGGAGCAGGAGGGCTGGGGCCAGACAGCCCTGTCAGACACAGCATTTCAAGTGCACTGTCAGATAGCATTTCAAGCACACTGTAGCGACAGGGAATTTTTCTGTCATGGGATCATGCAAGCAGCTCTGTTCCTCCCACCTGTATCATTACTGAAACAATGGAAGGCATACCTGCCTGCTATTGTCTGGGTGGCAAATACACTTCAGGGAGGGAATGGAAGGTGGGTGTGAAAAAGCTTGACTGCTATAATTGTCTTCTATTAGCTTAAACAATTCTCGATCTTTTTTGCACATTGATCCAGCCTTAAGACAAGGGAAGGAGTAAGGAAGGAAGATGTTTCTGGGGTTAGTTCACTTCCCTGTTTTGTGCTTTGTTTGCTGTTTTATTTTTATGTTTTAAACTGGAAATGAATATTGAGACTATCCAAGATTATTTGTAGTTTCAGTGAAATAAAATCATTCAACACTTATCTCCTTTTAATTTCAACCAGCCCCTAGGAAGCTCCCCTCAACAGGCTGAATGATTAGATTTAAATGACATTTCCCTGTTCACAAAAGCAATGACTTCATATGTCATCCATGTCAGTAGAAAAAGTGACATAATTCTTGGGAGGGATAGGATCATGTAGTCATTCATGTATATGAGCCTTGAGTTACCACATGAATATTATTATTCTGGGTAGGCTCCTCATCTTTTTTTTTTTTTTACATTTTCATCATATTCCACTGAAGGCTTTGATGTACATTCAGCAGCAGATTGAACTGTGACAGGCAAAGCATTTTTCATCTCTAGCTTCTGCGTTGCCCCTTTCTGGAAAACTTCTGTCACCACAGGATGGACTGTGGGGCCTCTACTAAACCCATGCAGTTAACAGTCAGGCTTATTAAAGTAAATCTTAATCTGTTTTGATTCATGGCAACATACCATCCTGCAAAATGTGATGGTCAAGAGGTGACTCAAAAGCCATCCAGCCACCTCAGTTACAAGGGTGTCAGCTTTCAGGAGATGACAGAATTGACAACGAGGTAGTAGAGATCACTTCAGTAGCAGTATTTTAATCTGGCAGTGAATGTGTGGCAAGAACCTTAAAGCCTCCCAAGGAACAAAAGCTAAAGGACAGCAAAATATTTCTATACTTGGTCCCCCATAACTACAGTGTTTTTTCCCCTGTGTGTCTGCACAAGTTCCTGGTCTGATGACAGGGATGTTATTGAAAGCCTAACCCATCTTCAGCTCTTGAGTTTTCTGATAACATTCCCGTATGAAATCCAAAGGAAGAATAGCAGCATTGTCTCTCATATTCAGCTGCTGTGAAACTGTATGTCGTTAAAGCACAGGGAGCAAAACAAAATCCTGAAAGCTGATAATCCCTGCACTTTGTTTGCTACAGAAAAGCCAGGTTAATCCCAAAATATTGATGCTGTTTCTGGTGCTGACATGTCACCTGCTCTTCTTCATGCTAGACATGACCAGATATGAACTTTAAAGCCCTTCTTGTAGGTGACACTTACTTGTGTCTTCAGACATTTTACCTTCACGTGAGCATACTTTCTCTTTCCC
>NW_008616757.1:18196-19559 GCF_000691845.1 Merops nubicus
ACTTTAGTGATGTAATTAACACATGGCAGTAGATGCTAAGGGTTGGTCTGGGGTTTCTGCATTCATTCTGGAAGGGATTTGGTGGACCCTGATGCTTAGTTCTCAGGTGCAGCAGTATGCTGTTTTGCTGTTTTGACAGTCTGTTTGCCTTGCTCCCAAGCAGTAGACAAAGCAAGCATGGCTTAATTAATTTTGGCAGCAATGAATAGGAAGGGGAGAAAAAAATCTTGATGAAAATGGCTAACATGCTTAGAGAAGCTGGCCCAAGAACCGATGGGTTAATCCCCACCAGTGGGATACCTTTTACAGAAAGAACTTGTATGAGGGTAGTACACTGACATTTCAAACCAAAGCTAAAGTTAAGCCTAGCCAGACTGCAAGCAACACATAAATTCCTCTGTTTCTGTAGTAGGACACATTTTGAATACAGCTGCCTCTCCAAATTAGTATGTAATTAAAAAAAAAAAATTGGCTTAAAGGATAAAATATCGTACTACTTCCTGAGAGCGGTGCTACACCTTGATTTAGAAAGCATCTTATTTTTGAAATTTTCCATAGCAATAAACTAATTTATTTAAACTCGTTCTATCAACCCACAACCCAATTTTCCCTTCTCATTACAAGAGTTTATGGCAAACACGTTATCCAGCATTTTTCTGTGTATGGAGACACAAATACAGCTTCCTTAACTAATGAGATTTCCTGTTTTATGCTAGATACACATTTAACACATACATTTGTAATACAATCATTGATGCATTGGATTGAATATGGAAACTACAAAGCCATACAAGAAATTAATTTCCAGTCACTGGTAAGGTTAGAAAGATTCATGAACACTAGGAGTAACTAGTACAACAAATAGAAAATGTAAACTGTGACAGTTTTTCTGGTTTTACTCATATTATGGGAATAAGATTGTATGTCAAAAATAGACCTGTTTTGGAGCTGCTTTAAGCCAGTGTTTTAAATAAACATACATACAAGTATGTGCAGAAATGATGTTAAAAGTATGGTTTTATGATTGCAGAGTTCACAAAAAAAAACCAGGAAATGTCAGATATAAAATCATGTAGCAGATAAATCTGTCCCCTCCATTGTGGCTATGTATTATGACATAGTTGTTAATGACACAGTCTCATTTAGATTTTTTTCCAAAGGACCATACCTCATTCATCACAAGGATGGATGCTGCTCACTTAATCAGCAGTTATTCAGTCTCTTGTTTACTCCTTATTATAAGATGAGAGGTCCCAAACCTTGTTTACAGCACTCTATTCAAATCCTTCTCTAAAGACAGAATTTTCAGTTGCCTCCTGGGCTTTTCTATTGAGCTCATCCCTATGGTATATGAGCTCTTCCG
>NW_008616757.1:19590-27809 GCF_000691845.1 Merops nubicus
TGCAAGACCCTTGTGAGAATAAGGGATGTTATTAGCCCTATTTTGCAGATTCACAGACAAAATTTTGGTTTTCCAGCCTGAGGTACCTATGGACAAATTTTTCCAATGTGTTCAGCTTTATCTGTTTAAAGCAGAGCTCAGGTCCTATTGAGCTCAGTTGCAGCTGCAATACTCAGCATTTCAGCAAATCAGGCCCTAGGGCATGAAGTCAGATACCCAGAAAATAAAATATGCACAATTACTTTCTGCTTAGAGAAAGTCTGCTTTCGCTGTTTCTGACTTCTTGTTCATGCTGCCCCATCTCCTCCTTTCAGGACCAGTGAGGGGAACCAGAGGCAGGCATGGCCATGAGATGGCCAAGCAATGCAAAGAGGCAGTATGCAGAGGGTGGACAGCAGGAGGGGTTTCAAAGGAGGTATTTAGAAACTTTGCCTAGGCAGATAGGCATGGTGTTAGGAAAGCCAAATCTCAGCTGGAGTTGATGCTTGTGAGGAGGAGGAGCTCCTGTGCTACCTTAGCAGTGAAAGGCTGAACGAGGAAAACGCAGGATTGTTGCTGATGATTTAGTGAAACTGGACAGAGATCAGCCTGGATATATGGACAAACTGTTTCCCAGTGAAAACAGTCAGACCGTGGAAGTGATTGTGGAAAGGAACTGGGCAGGGTCCATCCTTGGAGATTTTCAAGGAGGTTGACTGGATCAAGCCCTGATAGACTAGGTCTGACCTCTTGACTGACCCTGCTTTCAGCAGGAGGTTGGACCAGGGAACTCCCTCAGTCTCTTTCCAACTGAATTATCCTCTGGTCCTGCAGTGTCATCTCTACTCTGTTCTACAAGCCTGGCTTTTTCAAACAACAACCCATCTATGTGGCTTCTTAGCATTTGAACTACACTGCTTCCTCAGAAATCTAATTACAAGAAACCCATCTCAACCACGAGCTGGCTCATCTGCAACAGGTAGGGCATATGAGAAACAAAGTGCTGAAAGCTGCACATTTATTAAATTTTCCCTGTACATATGAACTGAGAGATTCCCTTCTCTTCCAATGGACCACAATGAGGTGAAATTTGGGAGGTTTATTTGTGGGGAGAGGAAAAGGTACATTCCTGATATAAGGACCACAGTTTCTTTGAAATATGAGGATGCTGGTACTTTTAAAGGTGAGGTTGGGAGAAAGTGCCAAAAATAGAAAGGGGAAAAAGGGAAAATGTTGTGTTTTCTTCTAACTTAATTATCAGATAAAGAGTAATTATATTTCCCAAAATAAATCAAGCCACTAACAAAAAAAAAAAAACAAAAACCAAAAACCAAAAACAAACAAAAACAAACAAACAAACAAAACAAAACAACCAAAACCTAAACCCCAACCAACCAACAAAATAAAGCAAAACCCAAACAACAAAAGGTGAACAATTAATACTTCCACCTAAACAGATGTAGTCTCAGAAAGCTGTAAGCAATGCAGGCATGACATGACATGGTGTAGAGTAGAGGCTCAAAATATTCCATGATCACCAAAACACCTAGAACAAGGGATTTCTAGATATACTGCTATGTTTTACCGTGATAAAGATACAGCAAGTGGGAAATTAATTGCCAGGAAAGAATGACAAATCTATACCAGCCTGAACTGTGGTTCTCTTGGGTGCACAGCCTGAAGCATCTCCCCCTTCTCACTCAATAAATTTCTGCATATTCTTTTTTTGTGTGTGCAATATTGTGGATCACACAAAAATAAGAAAAGTCCTCAAGAGCTTTTCTATCTATAAATGGATTTCAGAAATTCCAAAGTGCATGGGCAATGAAGATGTAGTTTCAAGGCTGCAAAATACAAAATCATTGTCTATGGGTAAAATTGTACCCTCTCAATTTATTGTTAATTTTCTTTCAACCAATAGTTTTCAGCTTTTGAGAGGGAAAATGATATGTTGTTTCTATATGAAAGCAATTTACTTCTGTTTTGTATACATGTACATGCACAAACACATATGAAGAAGTGGTTTGAACTAAGCTAAGAGTAGCCATATCTGATCTGAGTAAAGCAATACACATGTGGACATAGATTTAACTAAGTCAATTTTAAAACCTGGAAGACTTTGCATCCTTCACTAGAGGCAGTGATTTAAGTATTATTTCTTTAGTTGCATGCTAGTGAAGGCAAATTCTCATTAGGCAGTACCTCACTTCCAGAGTGGAGGTCTCTGCAGAAACAGTGCCAGCACTGGAAAGCTGAAATCCTTCTGTAATGGCAGGAACCTGTACACCCTCTCTGCATCTCCCTTCTGTCAGGAAACACTCTTAACATTAAAAATTCTTTGCACAAGCAAGTGAGGTGCAATGCCCTCGAAGTATACGTGTGTGTGAGTCCATTGAGATTGCTGGAATCTAGACGGGGCTCCTATACATCAGCTACTCAGCAAACAACCAAGTTGTGGGCAATACAATCTCCAACAGCCTCAGCTTTTAACATTTTCATCTCTGGTCACCATGAGCAGTGATGGTAGCCTTTCTGGCCCCATGCTGCCCACAGGTAATAAGCTGGGAAACCACTTTTCCCCCTTTGCAGCCTAGTTCCCAATTTCATGCTGAGCCATGCCCTGCAGCATGACTGAAGTTCAATCAGAAGGTGAATGAATGCATAGATGACACAGCAGGCTTAATCCCTGTAACTTTAATTTCCTTCACCTTTACAGACTGGCAAAAAGAAGAGGTAACTTTTTTATTTATTTATTTTTAAAGGAATGAATCCTGTGGCTGTAGGGGATGGGCTTCATTAAAGTAGCTTTCTACTTACAACTGAAAAAAGAAAGCTTTAGGTTTATTGGAATCATTCAGTGAAAAAGCATAGAGAAAGCAGGTCATTCTCCTATCTCACATTTCCTCTGCTTCCTTCCTATACCTTCGTACAGTTTGAGGGGGGACTTTTTGATACTTGCTCTTCAATTTGAGTCTGTTCTTGGCACTAATTTTTAGTTTCATTGGGACCACTTGAACTCTTGAATAGTGCTTCTCTTATCATCACCACACCAAGTAGTTATTGCTATAAAAAGAGGTGAGAGATAGAGAGGCACCTGATACTTCCTAGCTGAGGCAACTGCTGCTACCAACCTGCTTTTCTTACAGAACAGTGAGTCATGCATTACAGTTGAAGCAAGGTTTATTTATCTGAGTTAGAAGAAATAAATGCAAGTTGATAACAAACAGTAGTCACTGACAATCGGTTGGTACCTAATGAATCATATTCTTGGGTTAGCAGAGATTCGTAAGTTTACCAAGTAATTTTTTCCTAAAGTGCAGTAATTCTTGGAGACTTCTGTGCTAGTATAATTCTACCATTATAACACTCTCTATCTCTCAACCCTCTTTGCTTCCTGCTTGGTAATATTGCTTCTTTAGAAAAGTTGAAATAAAAAAAAATCTCTTTTTATAATGAGAAAGAAGCACCATGTGCATAGCGAGAGTCCCTCACTGACGTGTGGCTTTCTAAAGCTGTGGCCCCATATCCAGATTATGATTTTCGATGGAACACACTTAGGGTTTGGCAGAACTTACTGGTGATTTGATACATACATTTTTGCTGATTTGTTGCTAAAGTAGATGAAAAAGTTGAAAGAATTTAGTGAATAACTACGTGGTACAACTTTGCTGCACTGTTTGTTGTCCCACTTGGCCTAAGCCTGTTACACCAGGGACAGGGCTGGTGTGTGATGTCACTGTGAAGCTAAAGGTGCTGGAAAGTTGTCTTTCTGATCTGATACAGCCCATGATGGGGAAAAGGATGGAAAAATTCCTGTTTATGAAGCCACTGTTTCTTTAAGAGAGAACCCAAAAGTTGAGGAGAGGTTTTAGGCAGAGGCTGGGCAGTGAAAGTAAGAAAAAGTCACGGTAGTTTTCAGTGATAATCCTGCTCTCCTTTTTCTAAATCTCTCTTTTTTTCAGTTCAGAAGAATGGATGAATAAGAAGGTACTGGATGGAAGTATAGAAAGCAATGAATGCCAGAGAAAAGATAAATCAGTTATGCCTACTTACTGTAGTACAAACATGAGAGATAATAGGATATTGGGAATGTGTCTGTCAAAGCAAAGAAGCCAGGAAGAAAGGGCAAATACAAGTTAGAATTACCTATTTTCTGAGTTCAA
The DNA here is from genome assembly GCF_000691845.1 of Merops nubicus. Taxonomy (NCBI): domain Eukaryota; kingdom Metazoa; phylum Chordata; class Aves; order Coraciiformes; family Meropidae; genus Merops; species Merops nubicus. The sequence goes on from NW_008616757.1 coordinate 23,733, forward strand.
TGTCCACAACAAGCATTCATGAACAAGCCTAGGCTGTTATTTTTAAGGTCTTCAATACGGTTGTTGCACTTCACAGTGGTGCCAGGGCAAAAATGACTGAGAAGTGTAAAGAGACAGAAGTGCACCAGCTTGAGGTGATAAATCAGTTGTCCATTCAAAGCCCATACATGCTATAAAGGCAAAGAGGATATGAGTGACATCTTTGTAACCCAGCAATCCAAGGCCTCTCTGTGAGCTCTTGTAAGTGCACAGAGAACCTCCTGTTTTTTTTTTTTTTTTCACAAAGCCTTAGCTTTGTGAAAAGTGTCTACTTCAAGGGGAGCTTCTCTGGAAGCTAGAAACCCACCCTGTGTAACCAACAATACCCCAGGTCCCCAAAAAAGGCTGTTTTTTTTGGGCACAGAAGAAAAAGGTGTCTAACCACACAACAGGGAGGAAAGGAAGCTGAGTGTTGAGATTGTTTGCTTGGGCTTGGGCTCAATCTTCATGCTACCTAATGTGTCAATATAGCCCTTATGGGGTGCACCTCGCAGCTTCCTCAGGGTCCACGTCCAGCTTGGTGGCAGCAGCTGACAAAGCACAAAGAGCTGTTGGGGAGTTACTGCTTCTGCAGACCCTTGTTCTGAAGGGAAGTAAGTGAGATGCTGGCCGGAGGGCCTAAAGGGAGTGGAATTTTATAGAGATGACATTTCAGTTTATGGGAAGCATAAGGAAGGACATTATGTAATCTCTTCTGGATGTTATCTTAAAGGGTCCTGGACTCCAACTGAGTACAGAAAAATTGTACACTGTTAGAAGTATGGCTGTGGCATTTAAGGTTTATTACTGCTGAATATAGCTGGGTAGCTGATCAGTACAGACACTGTTTTTGAAAACCTTGACCTAGGTTTTAGGATGTTCTTGAAATGGACAGAGATGGGAAAGAACACAGAAATTACACTACTTAGGAGCTTTGATTAGGATAAATTACAATCAGTAACATACCCTCTTGTAAGAAAATCTCCTTTGGTTTCAAACCCCTTCTGTTACTTGTGAATCATCAAAAGGCTGTAGAATTACTTTGGTGTGAAGTTATTTACTTCCAGGCTTTTGGTAGGCTGTAGTAAACCATAGTTACTGAATAAGCTTTTATCTAAGGTTCTTGAAACTGAGCAATTAACTTTCTGACACTTATACTAAAGCAATTCATGTAAACAGATTGTGGTTATGAAGCAAAACACTTAACAAGTCATAAATTGTGAATCAGTTGTTGATTTGTAAATTTTTGTTTCTTTTATTTTCTGAACAAAACACATTTTCTGCCAGTAGTGCAGTGATTTTTAAGTATTGAAATGTGCATGTCTTTGGAGTATAGAGGAATTCCCAGAAAGAGTTACAACCCCTGGCAGTTTACCACATAGGGTGAGAGGATTGCTCTAAAGAACAGGCATCTGGGGAATTGTTACAAACTAGACTCCATCAGTTGTGTTGAAGTGTGAATTTATAAATTTATAAGCAGGGAAAGATTACCTTGCATTTGCCACGAATAAGAAAATGTGGCTGTGCAGATAATGTGAGGTAGGTCAGGCTATATAAATTAATCTCCTTCCTTATCCTTCCTTCTTCAGTGAGTGGGCAAGCCTACAGGATAACTAAAGTAGCTCCTTTGCATGATGATACTTCTAATCCTTTGTCCTTGCTTTGCAGAGCTCAACTGTATGTAAAGTATCATCAATATCACAGAATTTTTCCTCATTTGAATAAATATGACAGCTTCAGACTCTCTGCAGATTCAGACCTTGTTTGATATAGACTTCTTTGGCTCACAGCTGCAAGAGCTACCTAGAAGGTAACTTTTGGAGAATAATGACATGCCTATCTGTTTCCTTTAAGACTAGTCCTTGCACCTTCTCTGGTAGATATTGCACTATGAAGACTATGGAGCAGAACATAGTAAAAAAGGACTTCTCTGACTCCTTCAACTGCTTAATAATTAGCTATATGACCTCTGCTTAGAAGTAAATCCAACCTAATTTGTGCATACTTCAATAGTTTATACTGCCTGTAATATGACTATGATGCATAATGTGAATTTAGGAAATAAGAAGATTGAGTGTGGATAAAACGTTCCATGTACATCATGACAAGTATTATAAAAGCATTTCTTTGCAAATGTCTTCTCTTTCATTTTTTGGCACTTTACATCACGATGTAATTATATATAATTGCTTGAAAAAACACTTAGACTTCTGTCCCCTTGGGGTGCAAGTTAGTCAGAGAAAAGGGTCAGTGTTTGAATAAAGAATTTAATTTTCTGCACTAGTACAACATGTTCCTTGGAAGTGGAAATATTTCTGCAACACCTACTGCAGGAGGGCTCATCCTAGTGGTCTGCATCTTATTTACTTTTCATCCAAGCTGGAAACTCATTTTCTACCACCTACTGCCTTTGCATCATCATTGTGCTGTTATCTGAAAAAAAAAGTTTCTGATCAATTAAAACTCAGAAATACCTACTTACAAGGTTCTGAAAGTGATTTTTAAAATTCTTCACAATGTCCAAATGAGTCAAGAGGTGCGGTTATCTCTGTTTTCAAGGCAGACGTATAGAGGAAAAAATGGAGTTAGACTGCTCTGGATGCAGCACTGTAACAGGATTGAGGATGGTCTGATGGTTGCGAACTCTGCTGTGGTGGGTTAGACAGACAGAGGCACATTCAACCTCTGTTGAGAGCTAATACATTGTCTGAAGTGCTGGGGTTTTAGCCCACAGCCCTGAATGAGGGTTGGCATATGGATGGTGTCCGCAGCCAGGCAAGAAAGCCCCTCCTGATCGGTTTTTCCCCCAGGGTCTGGCCAGCCTTGGGTGGGAGCTGATTAGGAGATCACCACCAGGCGCCGCCCCCCTTCCACATTAACTTGGAGGTGGGGCAAGAAGCCATCTCTGTGAGAGCTGACTCTGAAGCAGGATTGGAAGGTCTGTCTATATAATGTATGTGCTATGTGAGGTTTCTGGCTAGTGAAAGGGTTCATTGACTTCATGGCAAGTTGAGTTCCCAGGATGAGAGGACCAGAACCTGAAGCTCTCTCTGTGTCCCTACTATGTAACTTGGCTCATGACCTGGTTGCTGCCATTGCCCATGGCTTGGCCCCTTGCTTGGTTTGCTCCCTTCTTCATGTCCACTGTGGTGGGTGAGTTCATTGATTTGTCCATCTCTCTGGTTGTCTGGCCCTTTGGATCTCTGGTGTGATTTGATGTGGCAGTGGAGGAAGGAGTTTGGCTGCTAGACTGCCCATTAATGATAATTTCATTCTGTATTAGACAAGTGATCAGCAAAGGGTTGTCTTAGTGGCAGGTTTGGCTTTACCATGTTAGGTGCACTTACATGGACAGAATTGACTTTCTGTGATGGCCAGCTGGAGCCTTTCATCAGGCAACTGAAAGGATAGTGTAGGAAGAGTAGAGTCCTTTTCCTTTATGAATCCTTTCATGGGTGTGGGCCGTTTCATTACTTACCTTGGTTATTTGACAGTTGTGGGAAGTGACATGAGGTCTGAATAACTGCAATTACTGCTCACTTTGTTCTTTGTGCCTTAGCTCAAATGCCTGTAGGTATTTTTCAAAACCCTGAGATAAAGACTGATATGCAAACAATATCCCTGAGACAAATGGCAAGAAATGTTCTGTATGACATGGTTTATTTGTGAGGTACTCAGATAACACAGTGATTGGTGCCCGGTTAGACAGATGGGATTTTATTATTTTTCTCTGATTCTTATAAATTGGATCTTATATTTTGAAAACTGATTTCACATCTGATAGGACTGCTCAAATTTGAGACTTGAGAGAGGTTGCACTGTTGAGGTGTCACAAAGACAGACAAAATACAGAGGAGTGGTGAGGGCTAAACTGCACTTACCACGAGGAATGGGAAATAATAACAATGTCTTGACCAGGTATGATCTGAAAATGTCTTGTCTGGATGACTGAGTAGTTAAAGGTGAGCACTGCTGGGCTGCAGGACCCACCAGCTGGTGGTGGTCAGGGCTGTCCAGCAGTCTTTGGGCTATTTGCTTTGGCCTTGATCAGCAGCAGGA
>NW_008616757.1:27840-72566 GCF_000691845.1 Merops nubicus
TGCAATGTCACAGTGCTGGTGGCGATCCTGAGGCTATGCACAGCAACCATCCTGATGGCCACAGAAAGAGAAGACGGAAATCAGTGCTAACACACAGGCCAAACCTGACATCTGGCCAAGTTGTGTAGCTGCAGTCTCAAGTCAGAGCACTCTGTGCAAATATAGAAATTGTTTCAAGGCCAAATATCAGTTGCTGGTAGTACTCACAAGCATGCTATTCAAGTTAGCATAGTGGTGAGAGTTTGATGGATCTCAGATCTAACTTCTTTGCCTTTCTTCTTCATCTAGCTTTGGAAGGCATCTCTACAAATGGTGTTTCTCTTTAGAATTCCTGGTTAATGCTTGCTTTTCCCTCTAGATTATCAATAATCCAATATTCATTCCACTTTTTCCTTTCCCTGTCCTCAAAGAAGAGTAGCCTCTGACTTTGTGGTTGCAAATCCAAATCTGAATCTACAATCCTTTCTTCACAAAGTAGTGGTTTGCACTTGTCTGTCATAATTAGAGCCATAGGAGAAGCTCCATATTGCACAAAGAGCAAATGTTCATTCATCCACAAGATTTAATTGCCTGAAGATACCCATGCTAGGCTAGTAGTAATGAAAATGTTAGAACCATTATCTGTTTCGTTTTTGGTGAAATATTCAATGATCTCAACCTAGATTTAAAGGGACAAAACCCTATGTCTCAAGTTCTGAAATTACAACTGGAGATTGAACTATCAGTAAGTACATTTTTTTTTAGTTTGGTGTCAAATTAAAAAATATTTGTGTTGAACAGATATATTTATAATTTAAGTGAGACAACCCCCTTTTTTTATAACAGCCTACAATGTTTAATTCAAGCAGAGTGACTCATTATTAGAGGTCACATCATCGAACTTCAGGCATCTGAGAGATGTCTAATTTAGTCAGCCTGTCTATATAAGCCTTATGAATAATCACTGGAGGCAGAGAGGTTTTTGCAGGGCCACCTGAAATTTGGGTCACCTCCTGAAGGAGTTGTCTTTCTGGCTTAGCTATGTTGAGGCTTACAAACACTCAGTGTTGGTCAGTGCTGGAGCACCCCAAATTCATCTGACCAAAACCATGCATCTAAGACTTTTATTCTGATTATTTGACTTTATTTTTCTATCCTTTTCTAAGCGTTTGGTCAAAGGAAAATGAAAACTCTGGTAGTTCAGAAATACTGATATACACCATTTCTAATTTTCTGCATTTTCCTATTCCATCTATTCTTCTGGCTAAAATTATTTGTTGTATTTGATTAAATTTATGAAGGATTTTATGTTGCTTTGGTGCAGCATTTTCTAAGAAAGTAACCATTCTGCTACAAAAGCATTCAAAGCTGAACCAGCTGCAGATTAAAGCAGATAGCTTCTGTTTCTCCCATAGTCTTTGGATAAACACTAATTCCAGTCTCTCAGGCTGTTAACTTGGTGTCTTTCACCAGTGTGTAGTTCAGAGAGTGTACAAATAGTATTTCAAATAAACAGAGCACTATCTTTCCCCCTTTAGGATCCTGACTCCACCTTCCAATCTCTTTCTGCCTATCTCCTCAGGGGGAAGAGAGTTGAGTATACAACTGACAAAATGGCAAACCTGCAGACTCTCTGGAGGAGCACTTAAGCCGCTTCATCATAGCAGTGTGACATGGACATGAATAGAGGATTATTTTCTTACTTCAGATTCCAAGCAGCCATTGACTTTATTGCATATTTTCACCTACGTGAGTTACAAATTAGTGACAAATATGTTTGAAAGCTAGTCATTACCTCAATCAGTCAATTATTCAAAAGATGTATCAGTGTGATTAGTTGCTTACAGTTAATTATAGGAACAATAATTAGCTAATAAGGGAATACCATCATTCATGTAATACTGATTTTCATTGGCTTAGAGACAGTAACTTGAAAGCTCTGAATCTATATATTGAGAAAACCCATGATTATATTTAAAACAGCTTTATCAAGTTGAAGGAAGTGATTCTAGCACTTTTGGCCAAACATGTACTTCTGCCATCTTCTCAGCACTGGGCTCTGTTGAAAATTGACAGTGTCTTCAAATGGAGCCTTAGTAGTGAATTGCTTTGAGAAGGTTGAGCGTCACAGATCATTAGACAGCTTGCTTCTTTTAATCACTTCATCCCTGGACAAATCTAAACTGATACTGAACACTGGCAAAGAAAGATGAATATGTCAAAGACATTATCTCATTCTTATAAAGACACATTTTGCTCTGAAATTAGATGGAAGACCACAGGATTTCATACTTCCTAAAATTAGCAGCTAAGGCATAATGCACAGTGCAAGCATTTAATTTAAACAAGATTCTGCCTCTTTGTTCCTTATATTTGCACTTCCTTTCCAGGACCTTCAGCCCCAACTTCTTAAACCTTTACAGTTAGTGGCATTCCCAAGCTCTAAAAATTAAGATGAAAAAGCCCAGATACTCATGGGTAAATATGGAACTAATTCACTGTGACACCCCAAGATGCATTTCCAAGCCCAGACCAGTGCATCTGGCTCACCCCCACAGGGTCAGGCTAAGGACAATAATCCAGCATTTGGTGCTGAAGCCACTAGATACACTCCATGTGACAAGGGTGGGCAAAACAAGTCTGAAAGAGAATAAGAGGGTGACTATAAGGCTAAGAGTAGAGGTCCCTGCTTATGGTTAAAAAGAACAGTTCCAGGTTTACCTGTCTCCATGGGCTATACTTTCCTGACCATGGCTAGCTGGCACAGGCAGCTAAACCACCAAAACCCTAACCCCATAAAACCATACAAGATGAGGAGAGTACAGCCCTCTGGACATGGGGAGTGGATCAATGAGATCATTGCTTTCATCTAGTGTGAGCTGCTACTTCTGCTCACATGTATTGCCCATCTGAACTGTAAGCTCATGTTATTTCACCTCTATAGAAAGGCTGAGAATTCTTCAGCCACTCCAAGAACGATGCTAAGCTTGGAGTGTAATACACTCCTACTACTGCTTACCTCTAGCTCATAATCAAAAGGGACCTTGAGGGGTTGCCTTTCTAGCCACCTGCAGACTTTTCCTAACTGTTCTACCTGGCAAATGCCCTAAATGCTTTTATCACTTGCTAGAGGCAAGCTTTTAGAAGACTTCTCCTTCTGCCCAGCTCTCCTGATATTTTAAAAATAATATGATTATCTAAGGCTTTTGGTTCTAATCTTTTGCATTTTCATCTCACCTCTATCTTTACTCTGAAAGTCTTTCTTGATTCCTATGCCAATTCTAGCTGCCTTGGGCAAAAATTACATTAACATATCACTAATAAATGCCATTTATTTGTTAAAAATAAAAATAATTTTAAAAGATTGTTAAAACCAAGTTAGATCTTGGTAGACTGCAATCACATGTAACTTAGCTAGGAAAATCTGTCTCTGACAAAAATTCCCTCAAAATCATGCAAGCTCTGTGTCACAACCTTTTTATATGTGTTATAGGCTTTATACCTGACAAGGTGTTGTGAGACATCTGTATACGGTATGCGTTATTTTGTAGCCCCTCATTTCCTTAACATGGCCCTTAAATACTAGCTACATGACTTGGACTCACATTTTTGGCAAACTCCCTTGCATGCTTTCCAAACAAAACCACCCTTCATTATCTGTTTTTCTTTCTTTTTTTTTTTTTCTACTGGATAAATGAAAAAAGGTTAGAGGAACATAGAAATCCTGTTGTACTGAACTTATGGTACCTAGTCCTATTAATGCTTTAATCATCAAAAGCATGGTTTATATGTAGTTTTCAAACTAATTTTAAAGAGCTCTTCTATAATAGTGAAAGAAGTAAAAGCCCTTGAACGTTCAAGGCAATGTTCTTAAATGCACAGATCAAACTGTAGCATTGCACTGGTTTCTTTGAAAAAATGTCTAAAGGTCTGCAAGTTTCCTATGCATATAACACTGCAGAAAGGTGAAGATTTATCTTAGCATTTCTGATTATTTTGTCTGGATTTGTGTGGCACTCCCTAGCCAAATCACACCACCTCTGATTTCTCATTACTGCTATTTCTTTGCAAGACAGCTGTGGAGCCCCTTCCTGTGTCTAGTACAGAAAAGGCCCCAGTCTTGCTGTTGCAATTTAATATCATAACCCAAGAGTTATTTTGTCCTTTCCCTGTCCCTGCTGCCTTCCCTATATCTTCCTTCTAGTTCAGTCCAACCAACTTCCAACTCATCCTGCAGGCCTTTTTCTCTCTGTTGTGAAATTTTTTTCCCCTTCTTTTCTGTACTTTAAAAAACCAAAAATCTATTTCATGCAGCAAGCATGGAAGGAAACTGATGGGAGGTATTAGTCCAAGGAGGTATTGCTGCTGCTGAAAGGACAAGGTAAAATAGATGCCAGTGCTGAAGAGAGGGACTGAAGTAATGTGAGTGGATACATCACCATCTCTGGTACTTAGCAGATGGAGGGGTGAAGAACAAGACAGTAAACTGTTGCAGCTACAACAGCTAAGGAAAAAGATACAACAGTAGGAGAGGAAAAGACTTAACTGAATTCATCTGGAAGCTGATGCACTAAGGATATGGACAAACTGGAGCAGTCACAACCAAGCGCACCCCTACTGACGTTCCCTTTTTACAGCACTTCAGGAATAAAGAGGTCCTTACTGGACCTACAATGATGAGACTCAGCAACTTTTTTCTGGCTTCACAAAAGTCCCTTTTCAAGCCAAATTTATCATCTCATCACATGCCTTCCTGCTGGCACAATCCTGAGGCAGGAGTAAATCATCTCTAAGTAAACCGAAAGCTCAGTCAGTGCAGTTACTGTGTTTGCTAGCTATGTGGCCAAGCTGTGTGCCTGTGCATGACCAAGCACCTCCACCTGCCTCACTTGCCCTTCCAACAGAGCTGCAGAGTGGACATCAGACACCCAGGGCACCTGAGATGCTTCCTCAGAGCCCAAACATCATCGGCTGAAAAGGTACATGGGCTTTCTAGGGAAACCTGAAGAGGAGGTAGTGTCTTGGACATGCCTTCATGTCCCTGCAGCCCTGGAAGTGTGGATGTAGCCTGTTTCATTAGTGCAGAGCACTGGCAAGGAGCTGTGGAAGCTCTGCAGGACAAGAGGACCCTGAAAGTGTTATAAGAAACCAACATAAACCTTGAAACTTCTCATTTGGGCATCGTTGCTTGAAGACGTTCAGCTTCCCCAGGACTGAAAAAGTAGTTGATTGTCACGCGTCTACACCTAGCAAAGTCTCAGATGTTGAAATCTTATAGTCTCTGGAGTTGAAGTCTGTACTGGAAGAACATGTCCAGCCTTGGCATAAAGTGGAGTCCATGGGAAATACACTGTGGCAGGGGATTGCCAGTACAGATAGAGGGCCAAAGGGTGAGGAGGGAAATAAGCAGAGTATTCAGTGAGGAAATACTAAGACTTGTGATAGTAATTCAGTAGGATTTGAAATGATGGCATATTCTGAGCTCCATGAGATTTTTTGTTGCCTGGGAGCTGTGACCTGGCAGATGCTGGTCCTGCTCACTAATCTTCCTGTTCTTTGCCCAGTTATTGAAAACTTTACACCTGTATGACTGAATGAGTGGTTTATTTTCTGGAAAGGCATAACTTCTTATGCTGGTACACAGAAGCAATGCAACCATTATTGGATCAATTTGGTTCAGTTACTTGGTGTAATCTTGGGTTCGATCTCATAGATTAGAATTTAGAGAGAGATTCTGAATTAATTTTCCTTATTTCTTCCTGTGCTCAGTTTTGTCATAAAAGATACTGGAAAGAACTAACTTTGCCCCTTTCTCCCAATAACTATAGCAAAGCCCCTCAAGTTATTTAAAACACATTTTGTGCATTTTATTAGAACCTCCTCTTATACTCTCTGGATGAGTATATGATTACATATGAACTTCCATGCAGTTAGTATGGACTAGACGAATGCAGCATAATGTTCCAGTCTAACTCCGATCCTTTTTGAACATTAGAAGAGGCTCTCCAATAAAGAGAAAACAAAGTAAGGGAAGTGTGTGACATTAGGAACTGAACGAACTGTGGCATGCTAAAAGATGGAGGAGGGAGGAAAAAGCAAGTCGAAGATCTCTCTCTTGAAATCTCCCCTAAGTGGCAAATCTCTTTTATATCACCATGGTACTGCAGCAGTGTGAGGAGGCAGATGCTCCCTAAAGCAGTCAGCACCCAAACAATTAACTATTTTTTCAGGCCAAAGCAAATAACATGAATTATGCTATAAAACTACCCAAACCCCAGAACATTTCATGGAAAGCACATAATCTGCTTCCTTCCAGAGACACCATGAAATAGGCAGAAAAAAGAGGGAATTAAAACCATTTTTCAGGGAAGAACTGTATAATATGCAGAAGATAATAAAATCATAGGATTGGTCTGACAGAAAATATTCCTCTGACAGAAAGAGAACATTCTGTAAGTATTCCTGGTCCCTGCTGGCTGTGACATACTGGATGGCAAAGGAGTAGCACTTCTCCACATCATTATGGTGTGTGCTTGCACAGTAAAGGACCGGCTACATCCCTTAGCTGAGGAGTCTGGGGCAACCATTTCTATTTCATTCCTGGCTTCCAGTGTTTCCTCTGCCTTATTTTAGCTTTGTTTGGCAAAGTAAATGCATATTTTTCCAACACAGGTGGTTTCCTATGTTGAAGCTCATTTAGAAGAATTTCAGCACGCTCTGTGAGTGCAAGACAACTTAGAACAATTCAGTAGCATTCATGTGTTTCTATATGCTATTTAATTTATTACTGTTATCTAAATGTTTTAGACATCCCAGAAGTATTTCTGTATGTTGATAAAGTTTGGCGGTTTTAATAATTAATGCCTGCTGGATAAAAGTTGTGCCTATAAAATGCTATGTTTTTGTGTAGGTAGCTGCATACAGGTGTAACCACAGGCATTCAATAATCATGACAAAGTATGAATGCTGAATCCAGATCCAATGTGCCTATTGATTAAAATGCCAATAACAGCCATGTATTGTAAAAATCAGGAGTATATTGCAAAATTATATACAGAGCACATGAATAAATGACTTGCTTAGATTGTGCTATTATCCCTGGTGAAAGTAGCTCACATAATTGTTCTGTCAAGTAAGTTTTTTACATTGCAAGTTAAAAAAATGTGAGGAAACCTGTTAACCCCACTTGTCTGACCTGTTCCTGTCAGAACTATCTTTAGCTGGAACTTCAGAAGCAACAAACTGCATAAAGTCTACGCCCCCTTTTTAACATTATTATCCCCCCTGCTGTTTTAATTTATGAGTTTAATTTTGGTGTGCTGGGTGCAATATGGCTAATTGCTTGAGAACTGTGCAACCTTACAAGTGAAATTTTCTTTTATAATTTGTAGCACATCAAGTGTAATAATGTACATTTAATTTCTCAAAAAGATAATTATGCTAATAGAATTATTTGAATAAAAATTCACACTTTACACAGGATAATGTCCTCTACCTCTTAATTTATACTAATGTAGGTCTGTAGGGGACTTTTAATAAGCTATGCCAACCCAGGGCCAGGAAGGGCTAGAGAGAAGCAAAGGACTGGCAGGTCTTAAATGGAACAAAAAGGCTTCAGAGGTCTTTGTAGCAAAAGCTGTTGGAAGTGGTGCAGATATTGGATTTGGATAGATCATAGAAGATGCAGTAACCAGCCCTGGTCATGTGGAAGGATGTGGTATTGCTATGTTTGGCTTATGGTGGAAAAATAAGGAAAAAATAAGGGGGAAAAGACACTGCAGGTGAGCAACTGAATTACGTGCAAGCAGCACTTGCAAGATGCAAGACAACCCGTCAACTCCCCAAAATGCATGGCACCTAAGAAAGGCCAGCACCTTGTGAGACTGACCCTAGAGGAGCCAGCTTCCAAAGGGACAGGGCATCTGACCTCTTCCAGCAGCCTGGAGAGGCAGATGGATGAAAAGCACAATGGCAGGAGAGAAACAGCACCTCCCTCAACCTCAGGGAGATGGAGTTTATTTTTAAGGACATTCAGTTAGGCAGGAGGACTTGCAATTGGCTCAAAAGAGATAAGGCACCACACATACTGCTCTTACTCCCAGACAGCCTTCGTGCCAGGCAAACTCTGTTTTAGCATTTGAGCAATGTCCACAAGAGCATTTCTGACTGATAATGAAGCTTTTGGAGATGGGAGGGACCGTACTGAGGCTGGGCTACCAAGAGGGGCTGCTAGGCTGTAGACCTGCCTGGGCCAAAGTCCCATCCACCAATTGCCATCCTGGGTGATGCACATACAAACCATTCCATGCCCCCAAGACCTCTTCCCACAGCTGAAGTTCACCAAGTGGTGTCTCAGGGTCTTTGTTTTCCATGGATGGGCACCACATTAGTTTTCCTGAAGTCAATAGGATTCTTTCTACATTCTTTGCTTGCAACTCCTTGCTTGCAGCTGGGAAAGCCATGCCTTCAGCTCACCCTCTTTGCAGTCAGTCTGTAGGAGCCCTGTGTGAACAAGGTGTTAAAGTAGCGTACCACTGTTGCCTATGTTTTATTTTGGAAGAAACTATTTATCAATGTGGCAAGATTTAAAAGTGTATGTGATGCTTCCTTCTTCCCACAGTCAACTTCCACCCCCTGCCTCTTGCACGTGTTGCTCAGTAAGAGGCTGGGCACTGGTCTCTGTGAACATTTAAACACACTGCCACCTTTTGCAGCAGTAAGAAGTTATTACTTTCCATTTTGCACTGTTGGGGGTTTCCAATGTTGATTATTGCATATGTAGTAATTCCCTAGCCTTGGAATGAGGAAATTATTGCAAGTCCTTTGTACACTGCTTAAACAGGGGACTATGATAAATGAAAGTTTCTAAAGGTGGTGATTTTCATACTAGATTAATATAAAATACTATGATTAATGCCTAGATTGTCAGTTCATATTTTCTGCCTTAATTATTTCAGCACTTTTTAAAACATGCCATGAGTATATTTATAGGTGATAAAAGAGCAGGATTGGCAGCCTAAGAGCTTGAGAAACTATTTGTCCATGGAAAGGGTGTGCTTACGAGCAGCAGGTTTTGCAGAACTCCTCTGTCTCTTCCCTTTACCAAAGCACTTGTCTTCCTTCCCCCTGCTCTAAGTTAATCATGCACGGAGCTGCTGATTTCAAGGTCACAAATAAGGAGACACTTTTTTCAGTGTCTCTTTTTTGCTAGAGAAGAGGGGGGACTGGGGTCAAGCCTATTCATTTCACAAATGCTGGTCAACATTAATACCTGAATACTTTCTTGATTTCCTCTTTTAGGTACAGGAAATAGCTTTAATATCTTGGATACCACAATGTGGTAGCTATTGCCTTTTAATGTTGATCCCTACAGGCCATCAATCCCTAACTAGTGTTACTACTTATGGAAATGGAGATGGTTTCTAACAGAGATTTATGGGTAAAAGATTCCCTGTCTTATGACTAATTCCTTGAGTTGTATGGTTCCACTTCATTTTTTAAATTCCTTGGGCCATCGACCACCACTGATTTTCAGGTAGAAACCATCACTGCTTTGATTGGGAAGTACTTAAAACATTATTGGATGATATGGCCTTATACTTTTATGCATTTGAGTTACTTCAGGATGTAAGAACACATTTTTTTTGGACTTGCTCTTTTTTAAATTGTTTTCCTTTGATAGTGTTAAATACAAAGTGCCTTAAAACTGGAGAAGAGAGAACAAGTTTATATGAAATAAAATAAAATTTGCAGTGGATCTTCACTCAAAACACATATTGAGACTATTTTTGCTTTCATTGCTGAGTTTTGCAGAATAAACAGATTACAGAGAGGTGATAGCATTATTATTATTATTATTTATACAGCTCCATAAATGTGCATTCTGCTTAACAGACAAATAAAAGATATCTCAGGAGATCACTACAAGTTCAATTTCAGCATAAAGTACTGAGTACTTTCTCCTGAATGCTGCTGTTTGTTTTTCTTAGTTTTTTTTTTTTTTTTTTTTTTTTTTTTTTTCTTCACAGTAGCAAAGAAGCAATGCTGAGGAACTGAGTGATTTGATCACACTGTATAAATATATAGCCCAAAACTCACCCACTGATAAAAATCCTCCCAACTGCAGTGGAGGCCAGAGCTGACCCAAAATTACCATCAAAGTTACTGAAATCCTGGAATGCCCTGAGCTTTTGAAAATTAAGATTTTTGTTTGTTTGTTTGTTTGTTTGTTTTTAAAGGTGATTCCTCACTGTAGGTCATAACACCTCACAAAAATTGTTGCAACATTTCTAGGTCTGCATTAAGCACAGCAACCACTTTTAGCCAAAATGTTAATATTTTTAAAAATGTTAGACCTTAGTTTTTCAAAGTATAAACATTGAACTGACCTAGGCCTAGAGAAGCTCTGTGAGGAAGGACATCCTTGGTGATTGAATTGATTTGGAAACCCCAGTTAGAGCACTGATGTGAGTGATGAAAGACAACTGTGTAAGCTCATGTCTCAAGGTGCTGAGCTGTTACCCTTAGACATGAGCTGGGAGTCACAGCAGTGAAGAACCCACTCTAGAAGAATAAAATATTCCAAATGAATAGTGTCAAAAGAAATTCACTGAAAATAATCAAGTAAATCAACAAATTAATGAAAAATAATAATTAAGTGCCTATATAGTATTATATTGACATCTTTCAGAGGGGGGAAAGATTGTCAGAAACACTTGTAAATTGCAAGGTGATAAGAAACTGGCAGGTTCTAAGTCTGTTAGGGATTAATCACAGCCAAACTTCACATGTTAAGTTGGGAAGGAACATGGATTTCAGTGTATCTGCAACTAAAGTCTTCGGCAAGATGCAAAGATTTTGTGTGCCAGAGGGATACCTTCTTGGAGCAAAGTCTTTCTTTTATAGCTTAGTTGTTAATGTAAAACCACATTAGTACAAACGTGGCAAGCACATTTGTGTAATGTAATCTGTGGGCAAACTGAGTAGTACTTCTAGATAGCCTTTTACCTCAGCAAAAACCCCAACTTTATAGTACATTTTATCTCATCTTGAAGTCAATATCTGATCAAATTAATTGTGTGAAGATGTCTCGTGTTACTGTTAGGGCACTGAACACTTACTGCAGCAACAAGCAATGAGAAGTAGTGCCCCAATAAAGGTACCACCCTAAACTTTCATCTTTTCATCCTTACACAAAGATAAGCCCAAGTCAAAACCTTTCCCTTGAATACAAATACTCAGAGCAGTTCCTCAGAGCCACACTTCATCTGTTTACTCACACAGATGTCACAGGAATGCTAAGACGTACTGCCTGGATTTTTGCAGCTCTCCTAAACATGAAATAATGCTGTTCTTTCTAATCTTCACTGTCAATTAGCTAAGGACTCCTGAAGTCCCAGCTAAGCAGTGACAGAGGATAGACTTCAATATATTCTAAATCTGAACTGGAGAACAGGAATATTGCCTTTTTATGTGCAATAGTTTGTTTTGAGCATATGCACCATCCATGTCCTGGATTCTCCATAAACTATATGAATAAACAGAGGGTGCTGCACTACAGGTCCACAAAAATCTTACAAAAACCAGTAAGCTGTGCTTGTTTTTAAGTCATGAAAAAAAAAATAATTATTTGTGAAGTCTATATTGAATGTTTAATTTCTATTAGGAACAAGTAGAAGTCTATTTTTTAAAAAAATCGAATAAACCCAGCAAAAGTCATATTCTTACTTCCAACCAAGTAAAACCTGGCACATTTTCAAGAACATATGAATGGTAACAAAGATTTTCTAACACTACATTATATTGTCAATTTGCAAAAAATTACTAGATAGGAAATGTGCATCATTCCAGATCTGTACAGATAATAGGGCCTTTTTGTTCTTAAGTTTTTATCCATAACAGTTCAGACCATTTTAGTGTTTTGAATTCTTCCTTTTCTATTAGTTTGACCAGGGCTTAGGAAATGACCTTGCTGGAAAGAACTTTTGAATCCTGTGAATTCATCAGGACTTTTGCAGTCAACTATGACTGACATAGGATTTCCCTGGTTGTTTAAAACAACTAGAAGCACATAGGATAAGCCTGATAGAAAGTTTTATAAAACTAAGCAGAAAAAATCCTCTTCCAGGGATCAGAAAGCACTGAAGCCAATTCTGTTGAATTGGACCCCACCTTCTAACATACTTCACAGGCCTTCCCGGTGTGATAATGGATTTAAATACCTCCTGAAAACACTGTGGGATTGCAACCAAAAAAGGGATGGATCTGATATATCCTGTCTGACATTTATTATTCCAATCCAGAATCTGAGCAAATGTTTTTGGATACAATTCTTTTTTTGACCTGAAAAATAAAATCATGAAGTTTACAAAACAACTCCAGTGAGGGAAATAAAAATTGACCCAGGTGTTTTGTTTTAAAAGTCTCAATCAACAAATAGCTTCTAAATCTGTTTGAAAGCTTAATACAAAATTTCTGTTTAAGGGCTAAAGGAAATGCCTCTGTTGTCTATGGAAATGGGTTCAACTAGTATCTCAAATTCTGATCCAGACAGTTTTAAAACTGATTATTTTAGATCTGTTTTACCTTAGTAATCCTTTCCAAGACTACTCAGGAATAGGTCTGGGTACTCTGAGGATTCAAAGATAAAAAGACATCTCCAAAGTGGTCTTAGTGATAACTTCAGCTGCCTCTGGCCATCATCCAGCAAAGCACTTAAATCTGTTCTTCACTTTGAAATTGGCTTGGTGATGTCAACAGGGCTTCTTATGTATCTGCAGTTAAATACGAGGCCGAATGATTATTTAGATCTAAATCCTCTGTAACACGGCTTGAAATACTCGCAGTAGTCTCTCTAAGGGAGGACCTTGTTTTGTCTTTCTGGTGGTCACATTAAAAGGGTTCCTTTCCCTTTCAACAAATATCCTGGCAGTTGGCTTGCTGCAAAATGCTCTGATTCAGGTTCAAAATCTTCTTTGGACCAAAATCTTCTTTGGCCCAAACTCTTCTCTCTGAATCTTGGACCTAAAGAGCTCTGCTCAGCCCAGTCAAGCGCCTTCTTAGTACCCACACATATTTACTGCAAAATCCTGTGCCCATTGCTAGGGAGAGCAGATGCTCAGCAAAGCAAACATGGCTTTTACTAATTAAAGAACTCACCTTCTTTAGCTTTGACCTTCCCTTTCTCCTAGAAATCCTTTTCTCCCTAATAGCGAAACAGCTATATGATGAAACAAAGCACAGTCTTCTGGTGACCCTTGAGTAGAAGTCTAATAGCTCTCTTGCAGGCTGGGGAACCACCTTTTCTTTTTTTTAACTTTGAACATTGTGAAAGCTAATTGGAAGGCAATCACAGCCGAGCACTTAACAGATTTTCACATTTCAATAGCAAACGATTTTTTTCTGTGTTCAAGAGGCACATCCTGGGCAATTTGCTCCCTTCATAGAAGGTAGGTAGTCTGAACTTGGCTATAGAGAAGGCTACAATATATCACTTTTATTACCTACTTTATATAAGAATAAATGTTTTATAAAAGTTCTGAAAATAATTTCTTATGTCAAGGAGGGTGAAACTTATTTCTAGTACTCAAGATGCTTTAATTAGTTTTCCCTGAGTCTGTTTTCTCCGTTGTCTCACTACAACTGGGTCAGTTTTATTACCCTGAAGAAATAATTTGCTCTTATTAAGACCAAGTACTCTGTTCAATAATTTAATGTGTTACATTCATCTTTAACGTTAAAAGGCCTGAGCCAAAGTTCACTGAAATCAATGGAAAGTCTGCTAGGGACACCAAAGGGCTTTGGATTCTTTTAAGGGAGTTTTAGTCTGAAGGAGCATCTATACTGAAGTTATGTGCAGCATATCTAACTTTGATTTTATTAGAGGTGTAATTATGGTGGTACAGGGCTCTCTAGGGCCAAATGGTAAGTGTTTATGCAACTCCTTGAGCAGGTGGGGCTTTTTTTAGTCCAAGACAAGTTTTACGCTGCCATGGTTACATTACCAGAAATACCTGCCCTATTTAGCTTAAATTAATCTTACGTACGGTTACACAAGTTAAAGTCACTCCAGTATAGATATATTTACTCTTCTTAGAGGTTTCTTGTGTTACAGTTACATGATTTTATCACTTAAATTAGAGATATATCTCTGTCTGGTTTTGCTTCATCACTGGCTGGATCACGCTCCTAATCATCAGTAGTCACCTGTAACAGACAGTCATCTCTAGCAGTATTGTCATTTTCACTTACAATCCATTTTCTTCTTTCACTACTTGAAAAGGTTTTGATACTCCTCCTTTTCTGATAGGTAATTTTTTTCCTAGCCACCTGTGTTTCCCTGGAGGACCTGCTAACAGCAATAAATTAATCCCTAGGTGCATTATAGAATGGTTGAACGCCATTATATTGACAGCCGAGCCAGAAAAACACTTTTACCTCTATTCCTTAAAACTGACTGAAAAAAGCCAACCTAGAACAACATTGATATTAGGCAGTATAAAAATTGTGTTATATGCTGAAAGCATTATTTTCCTTGAAGTGATAGTCAAACTTATTTTAGAAGTGTCCGGTATGTTTGCTTGTTAGTCTGAGAGTCCTGGCCATATATTCTAATTTCAGAAGAACAATTAAAATCCCCAGATAAATACCTTAAACATTCATTTAACAAGAGAGAAAGTCCCTTATCAGGTTCATTGATACTCAACAAGGGGAAATATGTAACCAATCTTACTCAAGTATATTCTGTTTTTGGTATGGACTTGTATGTCCATTTGAAAGTCCTTCACCATATCCAAAGCTAGTTCAGACCAAGAAGGGGCTGCCTGATACTTTCAGTCTCTTTTGCTTTGTAACAGATGGAGTTAAAAACTTTTTCTCTATAACCTGTCTGTAATGTTAATTTTTTCAAAATGTAATGAAGGTTCCTTAAGGCAGGCAAATTTGTCCCCTCATTTTCCATTGCTTTAATTTTTCTTTTTTTTTTCTTTTTTTTTTTTTTTCAAGTTTATGAGAAGTTAGGGTAGGCAAGTAATTTCCTTTACATTTCCTCACAAGTGTGACAGCTACAAGTTTTTAAGTAAAGCCCTGAATCAAGTGATGGAGGCATAGAGAGCTCTAGCTGCAGCAATAGGTATCATGAACCCTGCAATTAATTTTCAGGTCACGGTACCAGATCCCTTCCACCTTCTGTGTCCTCAGTGCATGGGCTTCATGAGAAGTATTACTACAACTTCTAAATGGAAGGAAAAATGAGGGAACAAATTGAGCAGTTATTAAGAATGGAGCTATTTTCCTGATGAAACATGACTCATGCTGACAATGGAGATTCAAAGTACTCTGCAGATTTAATAGTCATAAGTAATATTTCACTAGTGATGAGTGATGCTTGAAAAAGATAAATCTTGAAAGGAAAGAAATTCTGCCTGAGTTTGTTCAGACACTTTTGTATTTTTTTTTTTTAAATACCTTTACCACAGTGTCTATGAGGAACCAATGCCTAGGCTTTGGGGACAGCTGAACTGAATTTCTAAGCCTAACATATACACTGTCCATATACATTGGAGTTTTATTCCATACCCCTCGTGCTTTTATTTTATCACTTCAGAACTACTTCAGAGGTTATTTCTATTAATATGCATGAACTGACTAAGTGAATCACCCTGAGACAGCCAACTAATAAGGTATATCTGCACTTATCCTGAAGGGTTAACGAAGACAACTGTTGGCAGGCAGATTTATAACGTTCAAAATATCTAGTATAAAGACACGAGCTCAGAAGCCAAAGGAGACACAGGCAGACTTCATGCCTTATTGTTTTTTCTTCTTTAGGAGGTTTGGAAATATGATTCCTAAAAACCCTTGTCATAAATGTGTGTAGGTGGAGACAGCATTTATTATGTATTAATTATAATCTACCACAAACCTGCCAGAATGCTATTGCTGGACCAAAAAAAAATACCTCTTTACTATAACTCTAATGGCTGTTCTGGTTTCGGCTGGGAGAGAACTAATTTTCTTCACAGTATATGGTATGGGGCTGTGTTTTGGATTTGTGCTCGAAACCGTGCTGATAATTCAGGGATATTTTTGTAACTACTGAGCAGTGTTTGCACAGTCAAAGCCTTTTCTGCTTCTCACACCACCCCACCAGTGAGCAGGCTGAGGGTGCACAAGAAGCTGGGAGGGGACACAGCTGGGATAGCTGACCTCAACTGACCAAAGGGATGTTCTATAACATGTGACATCAAGCTCAGCATATAAAGTGGGGGGAAGAAGAATGAACAGAGGGATGCTCAGAGTGGTATTTTCTTCCCAAGTCACAAGATACAAGGCTGTATCAAGCTATATAGTTCCTTCCATGTGTGTAAAAATGAGTGTATTACAGTATAACTACTAAAATAGCTTTCGTGAAAATTCTCAGATATTTCAGTGAGTTTTAAAAACTAATATCAGTCTTGATGTACTATAAAAGAAAGATTTTGTTCTTACACTTTTTTAAACATGGAGTGCATGATTGATATTCTTCATACAATACTGGTTTTTAATGAGGTTAAAGGCTGCACAAGGTGTCTCTTTCTTTACTGATGGAAAGGGAGAAGGAGGAATTAGTACTGGGAAAGAACATTATTTGCTTCTCTTAGCATGATCTTTTTGTCTTCAAATTGGAACCCTATATTATTTTCATCCTTGCTGTATTGAAATGTGGGGGCAGGGGATACTCGGGCACCTGGTTATACCTCCAAGCACACTCAGGTGTACTAAAAAGCCTTATGCATGAGCTCCTGCAGTGATTCTCTAAATCCTTAAACTAATCTATTGTCCATCTCCTTTATACCCAACGCTCTGTTCTTCTTTTTCTCTGTTTTCAAGCTGGACAATTCTATTTTCCGCTTCACTAAAATGAGAGTCAAAAGCCTTTGATTTATACCCTCAGTTCTCTCATTTACAGATAGTACCATTACAAAGATTTTTGACTATCTGTTCTGCTCTCAGGTAAGGTTAAAAGTGCTCTGGCTCTTGACAGCTATGCAGCAGCAGTGGGCTCAGGAGAGCTGCAAAAATGAGTCACGTGTCCTCCAGTGGCAAGTGGGGAGAAATTTGTACTCTCGAGCTGCAAGAGGTTGTTTTCCTCTCTTTTATTTCAAAACCAAGAGTTATTCATAGGTGTTCTAGCCAACTAAATTGATCAGCAAAGCCACCAGTTTCAGGTCAAGAAGAAAGAAAGTATGTTTTGAAGCTCAGCTAAATATGTTGCATCCTCTCCAATATGAGGACAGCCACAGTACTGTCAGTGTTTCTCAAAGGTAGCTTCTCTTCTCTTTACTTCCAAGGCCTGCTTGAAGAAGTTGAAGTTAGCTGGGGTGTCCTGAAGAAAGTGAGCACATCCCTTTGCTTACATGCTCTTTGGCCAGCCAACTTCTTTCATTCTGTGGTCCCTAGAAGTGCAGAGTGCCAGCTGCCCTCTAACAGCAGATATTTATGCTATACTGTACAAGCTTCTTTCTGCAAAGCTGAGAGCCTTTGGTGGACCAGGATTTACTAGCAGTGGGTAGTAGAGCATTTGCAGTAAGGGAGAAGTGTCAGGCCTTGTAGACAGGGAGAAAATTTCAAAGATATGCCCAAATCCTTCTGAAAGTTGATAAGAGCTAGGCACTTAACAGACCCTTTCTGCCTCTGCATGCATTGTCCTGAGACACAGCTGTATTACTCATCCAGGATTCAGTGCCATTTTTTTTTTCCTGTTAAGAACGAATGCAAGAAAGAAAGGAAAAAAACTCAATACCATTACTTTCCACTGAGCTTATAAATATACATGCTAGAAGGGTTCACGTTCCTAGTCTATATTTTTTCCTAACTAGACCCTTAAATATATTTAGCTATACTCAGAATGTAAATTACAACAGAGAAGATCAAGGGGTTTTATTTCCATTTTCTGACAACCTCTGATTTAAATTCATTGCACTAATACATTTAAAAAATACATATTTTCCCTGTACTTAAAAAGGTTTTAAAAAGTAGTAAAAGCGGCTAGGCTTTACTAATAATGCTCACATTTAACAATCCCACATGAGTGCTGATATTAATATTGTGCTGAGGTATATGGTGAGAATAAAGGTTAAGTTTTTACTGCTTTTGTATTTCTGAGATTTTTCTTACAACTGACAGTCAGCCAAGCTGGGAATAAGATGGCAATGCTGCATTCCTTTATGTCCTGCCAGCTGTATGGCAGCTCAGGTTAATACAGGCTACCTCCAGCACACTGCATATATCAGCCCATTTTAGACACAGCTGCCACAACTACGTCAGAAAGCCAAATGCAAGACCAGGCATAGTGGGTGCTTTTAGGCTAGGAGCCAGAGAAAATGCTCTTTCTGGAGATTTTTTCTGAGGAAAAATTATTTTGTAACATCACTGGAAGGCAACAGGAAGGGTCAGAAGTAAAATGAGATGGCAATTTGCTGACAATATGGGGAAAATGCTGCCAGTGGACTTTGAAGTGGGAAAAGTTTCTTAAAAGCAAACCAGATGGAAGTTGATAATTTTGATACTTGCAGCACACAAAACAGACAGATTGTCAATTACTCAAAAAAACTGCACAATTTGTCAAATATGAGTTAGACAACAAAGGAAAGACAAGTTAACAGTATAGGTGTGTTCGATGAACAAGTTAGCCTAACCGTATGAAAAACTCTAGCAAGACATATTACTTTCAAACATATTTTTAACACCAGAAAAAATATTTCAGTTAGCAGTGACTTTTTTTTTCTTGGCCTTATACTTAAGGTGGATTTCCCAAGGAAATGTTTAAGCACTAAGATTGTCCCCCTGTCTTCTGGTCTCTCGACTTTACTTTTACATCAACTGTTGATTTGTGACAGAGGGACAGGGATCTAAGACACACTCACTTCCTGCACAATTAGTGCATATAGACAGTTTGATAGAGAAGGGAAATCCCTGCTAACATCTTCTTGTTGCAATATGAGCACAAACCATATCAAGCATCAGTGAATCTGTACTGGTACAGTCTGCTGAGAAACAAAGCCAGAGACAGGCAGGTTATACTTTTTGTGCTTCTCATGCAGTGGTTTTATTTTTCCACAGTCTACTAAATTCAATATCCCATATATGCAAAAAGATGGTCACGTTTACAAGAAGACATATGTTAATAATCTAATTATTTTAAATTATTATTTCTTATTTCAAACACTTGAAAACCTGCTATGGTACAAAGTTCCATAAGCATCCAAGCAATCAAAGAAGAAACGGCCTGATCCCTTTTCTACTGAAGTCAGTCACAGCATTTTCTTTGCCTCAAATGCATCAGGCTACTGTGAACGATATATCTAGGAAGTACATGACAGGTGAGCTTGTAATGTTGGAGATTAGCCATCAAAACACCTGACTGTATGATTTTGATTTTGACCAAAAAGATCAGGCCAGGTATCTCAGAACAGCCTAATGGATGAGCAACAGGGAGTTGAATCCTTGTACATTCATGTGTAGACACACGGATAGAGAGTAGAAAGAAATACATGTTGAGGGGGAAAGAGGGAATAAATTTGTTATGTCTGATAGTCAATTATGGATGCATAAACAAGCAAGCTGAGATATTAGTCATAGAAAGATATCGAACAGGACATCAATCTGGCCTAGATCTAGTACAAATTGTAACTATTTTAGACAACAGAAATGCTCAGACAGCAGAAATGCTCAGCAAATGGAGCTGGGTGTGTGTGTTTGCATACACACGTGCGTGTGTGAGGTTGGTGTTAAACTACAGGCCAGTTGTTTCAAGCTTTGAAAATACTTAGAATAACATCAACAAGATGCATGAGGGATTATCCATAAAACCACAGTCCTTGGGGCATTACAAACATCTTTGCATAAAGCAAGACCAGCTGGCAGAAAGGAAGAATAATTTTGTCTAATATTTGAATTTATTAGCCATAAAGAAAGGCTGACTAGAAATGTAAGACATGACTGTGTACAAAAGGAGGCAGAGGTCAAATAAATGCTACATATTCTGAATTCCATAGGAAACACCCCTCCAGAGGACACTATTCACAAGCTTCAGGGATGGTGCTTATTAAAATGAAAGAAGAAAACACAAAGACAGAAGCAGTAGCAGTGACTGTCAACATATTCTGTGCTGGCTCCTTCCAATCAAGTTAGTACATTGCCCCTTATCAGCTGGAATTTAGTTTTCCCTCAGCAGAGCTGACTACATGCACTTTCTCAGTCTGCTGCAATGGAAAGTTCAATCACCTTCAGAAAGCAAGTTGCAATCACAGTCAAATGATATATTCATGAAATACCCCAGACCATTTTAAGAGCACTGTTCTAACTTGTTTGAGAACACAGCCTTATTGAAATCTTTGTCTCAAGGCATCTTTAGGCTCTCAATGAGGTCTAGGGAGTTAATTAAAAATATAGATATTAGAGACCTTGTGAATATGGTAGAGATTTCACAATATCTGTCCTAAGGCTACAAAGTACCAGGCTACTCCACAGGGCAAAAATTTTAGAAGAGCCATTAAACTCAGACATCACTGAAGTCAAAGGTAAGAGAGGAAAAACTCAAACCCTCCAAAAGCTGATGTGTTCGGTGAGACTGGAATGACTACATTTTGAACACTGTACATTCATATATTAAAGTATGCATCTAAAAAGAGAAGAAACACAAGGAAAAAAGGGAGAAAGAAAAGATCTGAAGGCCAAAAAAAAGAACAACTTGGTCTGAAGATCTCAAAAGATACCCTGATGAGATCCAGATACACAGAGCTGAAGGAAATTTTCAAAGTCAGTTTGAGAAAACTACTTTTGTTCCACTCAAGATGATATTGCCCACAAACCTATGATGCATTTTCTCTCATGCCTAGACCAGATCCTGGCAAACTGAGTTAGATGTAGGGGGTGTGGGAAGGGGGTATGCATGGCAGACTGACAGCCTGAGCACACCAGTTGACTAGAGGTAGTTCACTCACCTGCCACTTGCAACATCCTCCACCCAGGAGGTACTTCATATGAAAGCAAATGAGGTGTTAGCTGACTTAATCAGTGTAGAGGTCACTGCTGATGAAAGACTAGTGAGCAGGAATTCAAAGGAGCAGCTTGACAGGAATGCAATGGCATGACAGGAACAAAAGGAGCTGAGCATGCCACCTGCATCTATTCCTGAAAAACAGTACAGAGGGAGGTGAAGAGGCTCAGCTGTTTTGCATATAACCTAAGGAAAGAGGACTCAGTGAAGGAGGACTGAAGAAATCAAAAGTGGTTTGTCCAAAAAAGATGACGGTGGCAATGTGCTTTCTGCTTAGCTTCATCCTACCATTTGCTGAGGTCATGTGGTCCCAGGTCCCACATGACAACACCTTGTGTGCTGTAAAGGAGGCTTATCATACCTGCAACCACAACTCATGAAAAGAGAAATCACATTATCATAGGAAGGGAAACTGCTTTTCAAATACACATACTTTCTTGAAAACAGGGGAAGGTGATAGATGAGCATGAAGAGTAAGAACAAACTCTCAGGCACACTTAGAACACTGTAAAGCTTAGGTCTGCTTGAAAATTTCCTGTCACTTTTATTTAATGACAGAAAACAGAGGTTTCAGCTAGTGTATATATTCTTGAATAGGGCTGATTTCTGTCAAAAAGTTTCATATTTTTAGTAAGGGGATTAGAAGAAGATGAAATTTTTCATGTGACTGAAAAGACTGAAAACACTTCTTGATTGCTCTTAGTGTTGTCTCAGTGTAAAGAGCTGCCAAATTTTTCTCTGTCACCTCCATGATCGAGTACAGAAATGAACCACAAGCCAATGAAATCTATTTCAAAAAGAGCTTTGTAGTCAGCATTGCCAAAATACATCTTTATCATTAAAATAATAAATAACTTTACAAAATATGCAAAAATAGGAAAGATATCTGTTATGGCCAAGCTCAGGGAAAATACATGTAAAAATACCTGACTGACCTTTTGTATTATATTGTATGCTAAAAAATATGAAGCATGAAATTGAAATCATATCCTGGTCCTTAGTGTCACTGTGTAGAGATAAGAACCAAACCACTTGTTCTGAGGTCTGGAAAAGAATGCAGACAATAAATATCATCTCTCATTATTTCTCCTTAAACAAGCAGTGCAATATTTCAGCCTACAAATCTTGAGCCACCTTCAGTTCTTGCTAACAGCCCAATCTAATCTAGAGACTGGGGACATGGATGAAAGTGGGATACAATTTCTGTCTTATCCTGAAGTCCATACCAAAAATAGCCTTCGCTTGATCCAGAAGAACAGTGTGCGGCTCCAGGACTTGAATACCTTCCCTGTTGCTCATTTATATCCTTTGTTTTCAGGAAATCATGTTCCTGCTGCCAATTATGTTCATCACCACCACTCATCCACAGATTCTTACTAACCTGAGAGCCTTTTGTTACTCTGTGTGTGTGGCTCCTCTGAGCTGGTGTTTGACCTCATCTCTGCCACGTCATAACGTGTGGTAGAAGAGCACACACACAACTCTAAGGGTATGGAGGAGCAGGAAACTGATGGGTGAATAGGTGAGCAGGAGATGTTTCTTCCCTGCTCCACTGTGCTTCGTGTCATGCCTGCCACTGTGAGACCAGTATATCAAGGGTTTTTTCTTTATTAACACCTTTACTTTCCCAAAGGGTATCTAAAAATGTCAGGATTTGGTGTAAGTAGTCCAGTCTTGGAATGCAAAAATCTGTTCACTCTTTAATTTCTTGGTTACCAACAAAGTAGTAGAGTCTAACTGTTGCTGCTATTGTGCTAGATATCTGTGGAACTTCCCAGATCATGCCTGTGTCCTAGAATGATGTTTTCTGATGGGTCAGAAGGCTGCTATGGCAAGACACTGCATTATGTATGGCTGAATGTAGGCTCCTGAGTCTCGGAGCCTGGTTCCTTTGAGCTTCACTGCTGGCATCCCTTCTGCTTTCAAAGTTCCCTTTCTGAATGGAAATGTCCAACATCTTAAGACTATATTTCCTCCTTTGCTGAAAAAAGGGAGTAACATTAGGAGGAGGGAAAGCTTCATCCTGTGCTGTTTTCAGTCACAGTGAAAGAATGTTTCCAAGCAGCTTTTGCTCACAGGGCCTCCTGAGTAACTGTCATCAGAATGAGGAGGCCCCATGCAAAGAGGAAATAAGGTGCAAACATTCTCAGGTGCATGAAGTAATAGCTTTATTATGCTCAGCACATCTCAGAAGTGCTCTTTGTAAAAGCAAATATCTATGTCCCCATAAATAGACATCCAACACTCCCAGACAACCTGCATGAGGTATTTGCTATCTGAAATATCCAAGTCCCTTTAAGTTACCACGCTTGTCCTGTTCGGATTTTCCAAAAGATTTTTCATTGATTGGTGGCTTTTTTAATGTGCTTGCCCTTGTGCTTAGATTTGCTAGCCCATTCTCACATCTGGCTAAACTGCTTTTGGTTGTTTTGCCATTGAGCACCAACATATGTAAAATTTTTCTGATACAGAAGTCTCTTCTGAGAGAAAGGCTGTTTCCACCAGATGGCTGTCACAATTTATAGGGATGGAGTTCTCATGTGGGAGACAATTCCTTAAAAGAATACAAAAGAATCAAGAAAGGAACATTGCAGTAATTCAAAAGGCAGAGCTGGACCTTGTTGAGGAAAAGAGAACTACAATAAGCCCCTGTTAAGAACAGAGTTTTGTAGATTCATTTTTGTATCTCTTCAGCTTTTACTTCATGCCAGCACTCCATGTAAGGAGTGAGATTTAAATGTAATGTACAATTTTGTCTTTTTCTGTTTGTAAAGATCCATCCACACTACTCTGTCCCACAAAACGATGTGAAAGGAAATCTGTCTCTGAGGTTTCTCAAGCACAGTGGACCCATTTAGCTGCCAGAATACTACATGCAGAGTCCAGTCCATGAATTTGTCTGTCTCCAGTTACTGCATTAAAGTGACAAGGTCTGTCAGAGTGATAATGCAGAGCTCATTAGCTTGGGATGGTGATGCACCACACAGTCCCTTTTTTAACTTGAAAGTGGACATCTGAAATTTTGAGATCCTCATTCTTTCATGTGCTGTGGACTTACTAACTAAAAAGTTAACTTATTTCAAAAAGAAAAAGTCAAACTTTTCTCCAGGTGTAGAAGGTGTAGTTTGCCATGCCGCAGGTAATGTGAAAACTGGTGTTGGTTAATCAGGCAGCACCTTGATGAGTCTCATGTTTTGCCACCCTCACTCTCTGCTGTTACTCTGCCTCTCAAGTTTTCATTTACACTGCAGACACTGACAACAAATAAATGGGCCAGCATGGGGAACCCAGGGAAAAATAGCCCTTGAAAATTTGGGCTTGTATTCTTCCTGAATACTGTTCCCATTTGGCTTTCCATTGTCTATATTGTTTCTGTGTACTTTTCATTTATGGCTTTGCATTTGCTTCTGTTTTGCTCTGATTAGCAGCAGATACTTGGGTCTGCTCACTGGCATCTGAATGAGAGAATCCATTCTATCCAGGATTATTCCCATTGCTGAGTGCACTGGAGTCTACTGCCTGGGTAGTTTCCTTTGCTTTGGCCATGTAACAGTTAGTCATAGTATTTTGCTCTGGCTGCCTCATTTCTGGAAGCTTGCTTCAGACTTCATTGAGTTTATTGCCTACACTGTGTCAAACTACAGTTCATTATTGTCATCATTTTATTAAAATAGTCCCTAAGTGCACCAGATTCTGAACGCTTGACTGCAATATTCCATGGAGATCTACTTTATTTTTATATTGGTCAAAGCCAACACTAAAGCTGCCACTAGCAGCCAAGCTAATGCCTTTATGAAGTGCTGCCATGCTTTCCTCATGCCTGGCATTTACTTGGTGGCTCTTGAATGCTGTATCTCAGCACTGGGTACATGGTGCTTTCACATACCAGGGGTAAAATGCACTTCTAATACACATGAAGCAGCTTTAAGACTAGATGAAAACCAGCTCTATATTTAGAGATTCATACATTCTTTATAAGTTTTGTGTTATCTTTTCTGATCTGAAAAGGAAAGCCATTCGGCCTTTATGCCATATATTAAACTCTGGAGTGTTAAATAGAAAGAGGAAATGTGTATGAATCAATAAGTGATCTTTAATATGTAAAACATGCTGCTTACCTTCTTCAGATCTGCAGTAGAGACACTGTCTGGTTTATGTGTAGCACAACAATTCGGTTTGTGTATTTCAATGCCAAACTCATAGGGCTGCCATAATGAAATGCAGATTCCCAAGAACTTTACAGCAAAACACAAGAAAGTCAAAGAGAAACTGGAAACAACATTTGTGATTAGTAAGGTGTGACAATTTGCAGGGCTTCTGTGATTCTAGGCCAATGTTGTGAAGCTAAAGTAACATACAGAAGTTTTAGCACTTGAGTTCTGTTGATATTTTATTGCTTCATACAGCCTCAGCAATAACAATGTGGAGCATTCTAGAGTTTGTCATGCCTTTATGTTGAGCGTTTCCAGGGAAAGTGGGAAAACGTGTACAGTAGTGTTTATCTGGTGTTTGAATGACTGTTCTTGAAGTATAGGCATACTGAGAATCTCTTTTTAGTGAAGCTCTCTAGATAATCATGTCTGGATATTTTTAATAGCTCTTGGTAATATCTTATC
Organism: Merops nubicus; assembly: GCF_000691845.1. Classification (NCBI taxonomy): domain Eukaryota; kingdom Metazoa; phylum Chordata; class Aves; order Coraciiformes; family Meropidae; genus Merops; species Merops nubicus. Next base: position 53,476 of record NW_008616757.1, read on the forward strand.
CCTTTCCACTCTAAGTATCTTTGAAAACCCTCCAAGTGCTCCAGGAAAGTGCTCTGGAGCAGAGCTATATGTGTAACAACTCCAAGTACTATCAAGAAAAACTTTAGATAATAAAAGAAGTTCAGACCTCGAACTTCCTAATGTTCTGCAGTCAAGACCCACTGGTTTAATTACAAAACTTTTATGGAGGACTAAAAATATGCAAGGTCCTTACCAAACTCGCTATGAAGGAATTCATTTAGTTAGCTTTTTGAGACAAAGTATTACAGCTTAATCATTGAGTAGAGCTGGTGAGCTGAGTGTGAGGAAACAAAATCATGACCTCGATCATATCAGCATCATCCAAGTGAATAAACTGGCCAAATCTTTGAGGCCCCACTTCAAGCAAACAGAATCAAACTATTAATGTAAACAAAGTCACATTTATGTAGCAGGTCAGCTTTGATACTAATCAAAGAACAGAACCTTATAAGCATAATTTTGCTTCCATATCTTGTAAAAAAAAAATTACAGTCATAATAATAGATTCCTTTCCTAGAGACTGGCTTTACAGCAGCCCTAAGTAATTACACACATCTGCTGATAACTTTAAAAACTGCAGTTATAAAAGGAACTAAACACTACAGATTCCCTCTGCTGTAATAGATCAGGTTTTGGAGCCATATCCGTTGTGGCACCCTTTAAAGGACAAAAGCTGCTGCAAATTTGGAAAGACTTAATTGTACACTTATTTATAACATTGTTGTTTTTAACATCTGTGTTACAGAGAACTTAATTTCTCCAATGGTGGAAAAGCAGCATGAAAGATCTTGCTGCACACCTCTAATTAAGTTCAGCCCAATTGCAAGAAGGGTTGTATGGTCAAAATTTCACATCACAGTGTCCTTGACTGGACTGGTGGTTAATCATTGTAAATGAAGCGGTTTTCAGTAGTTTCCAAAAGCTCACCCCCCTCACATATGCAGATATATTTACAGTTGTATTAAAAGCTGTGATATACATTGCAAAAATGTGTAAAGTAGACATTTTTCATCTTGTAGTTCAGGAATCTGTCACATGTTTTTGGCTGCCTCATGAAACCCTGACCACTAATCCGTCTTGCCTGCTCAACTCAAACATCCCAGACATCTTGGTAGTGTTACACAGCTCTCATTTTTCAAGCAATCCAGAAGAGAATAGTTTCCTTTCTTTGTTTTCCCAACACAGATATTCCATCCTCCTCCAAAAATTTCAAGACAATGTTAGGTACTGGATTACCGGCAGAATTAGCATCTGTTACTTCTCAAGCCAGCACACAGAGAAATGGGGACCTTGGGAGCTGTGTGCTTCTACTGTATCATGAGGGTTTGGCAGTGCTTCTGTCTATACCCAGTTATTTATCTTGACATTATGCTCTTATCTGAATGTCTCACAATCTTTTGGGTCCTCAGAGCAACCCTGTGAGATAAAGGACTATTCCCCTGCCACAGGTTGGGCAACTAGAGCCAGAATTTACAAAAACATTTAGTACATTGTATGTTGAGTCAGAGGCAGACAGGGAGAGGTGGAAGGAGAAAATAATTAGCAATTTTAAGTGCTTTAACAGTTCATATGCCATCTTAGGCCTGACCTCATCATATTATGAAACTGTAGGACTCCTAACAGTGGATGTTGCTTAATCTGTATAGCTGCCAGTGAGAGGAAAAGTGTTATCAGGGACTCCCAAGGGCACCATTACTAGCTTGCCCAGGTACTCAGGGCTATGAGTTTGAATGTTTTCTATCCTGTTTTGGAAAGGTGGGTCCCTGAAGAAAGAGCAACATCAATGCACTTCTGGAACTTCTCTCTTGGCTCACCAAGGTGTGTTGTACATATCTTGTGCCTCTTACTTGTAGGAATTACATGTGTAGCTGTAAGAGCATCTCATGGCTTATCAGTCAGTTCCCTTGTCCAGGAGATTTGGAACTGAGGTGGTGAAGCAAGGGCTTCCAGATGAGCATTTCTGGCTGTGCTTTAATTTCTTACAGAATGAATCATAGAATGTATTTGGTTGGAAGGGACCTCTAAAAGCCATCTAGTCCAACCCCCTTACAATAAACAGGAATGTCTCTAGCTAGATCAGGTGGCTTAGGGCCCTATCAAGTCTAGCCTTGAATGTCTCCAGGGATGGGGCTTCCACCACCTCTAAGTACACTTCTTGTACAAAGTAGTCCTTGTCTGCTGATGCCCGTGAAATTAGACTTTCCCTTCCACAAGGGACATCTTTAGGAGGAGGGGAAGACAGCAGGGGAAGACATTGCCACAGAGCATAACTTCAACTCTTGGTACCAATGGGATTCAGGTAGCTTCATGCAGCCTCAGAGGGGATCTCCAGTAGGAGGATCTTCACCACCATAGCCACCTGACCCTCAAAAGGATTATCAGTGGCTATTGGAAAGCATGACAGTCCTGCATGACAGTTATGAGGTTTTGAGAGAAATTTCCTCTTGCAGCTCATGAATGTAGGGTCACACGCAAAAAAATAACACTATGGCAGAGTGCCTGGGAGTCCATGTTACACAGCCTCCCAGCTTTTGGTCTTATTTATATTTTCCTCACTTGAGTACAGAGATGACTGGTTATACTATATATATAGCTACACGTTTGGTTTTGGCTTTTTGTGTATGTGTTTACAAGTTATCAGAAATCATTTGGGGAGGGGAACAGAAAGGGAATCTGAATGCTTTTGGGGCTGTCCACTGAATTAAACTTGAGGCATGATGTTTTGTAAGTAGAAGTAGAGGCAGATCAGCTAGGCAAAATATCTAACTTAAGATGCAAACACACATACTTATGGTATGTGCAGGACAGAAAATGTTTGTGTCTCTGTGTATTTGTTGGGGGATCTGGCATTTGGAAAGATCTGGATAAAAATTCAATCTTTGCATTTCACCTGACAAGTAATAAATCCATTCCCAAGTCAGGACAAAATCCTCTTGCCACATAGTCTGTCCCCTCTTCATTGGAGTCATGGTGGTCGGATAATAAAACAGAAAATAATTTAAAAACATGTTCTAAAAATATTAGACTATTTCTTCTAAAGTACCTTCCTGAAAACACAGGCACCTTACTAGCACCATTCCAATTACAGGACTCTGCGAGAAGGGAAATTATAGGTAATAATTTTAGAAATAACCCCAGGATGTGCCTCTGAACCAGGAAAATCCCAAAGGGCATAAGTCTGGAATATAGTAGCTGGTTCGTTCCCAAGGAGAGAGTTGCAGTTTCACTGAAAGCCTGACAGACACTGCAATGCATGTATCTTAAAAGCAGCACCAGTGATATTTAGCCATTCAGATCTGGTTCTCAAAAATAATTTGGATTCAGGAGAGTAAAAATGGCAGACATTTTGAGGATAGATGTTAAGTTACATTGAGGCTCTAGTTTCATATCCCATAGGAATTATTAATTTGTTATTATCTTTCGATGTAATGATCAAAACCCTGTTCTTTCAATGACCTAAAGAAACATGTGAGTTTATAAAGTGAGTAGTCCTGGGCAAAACACCAAACTTGTACCTTCCACAAGATCACAAGCATGCATAATTTTTTTTTGTAGGATGTAGCCCCAGGAAAAACACTCATCTGCAACCACTGTAATTACATTCATTATGAAAGATGATTGTGTTTAGTGAATGTTTTCTATGATGCTACCAGACAGGGCAAAACATACTTGTCTGTTTATGCTCATGCTTTCAACTCTATTCAACAAATCAGTTCTGGAGGGGTTTTCTTCTTCCATTTTAATTCTTAACTTTCCATGCTCCAGTTTGAAGTAGCATGGAGGAGAGAGAAGGAGTCACTTGGCGTTTGAGTTGTGGAACCAGCTCTTGTAAATTTCAGCAGCCAGCCGGCAGCTGACATCTTCTAATGAGAATGATCCTTTTCTGCAAACAGCCAAGTTCCTTCTTCTGGGTTCTGCCATTGCCAGCATATTGCTATAGAAAGATTCTCAGGGACAAAAATATGTTAGAAAGTAGTAGCAGGAAGGGAAATAGTATTGGCTGCAAACCTGTCAGCCCAAATCAGATGTTATCTTCCCTTCTTGCTTCCAATTTAGTAGAAATATGCTAAGGATTTGAAAATGTGACTTTTCATCCAATATGATCCTGGTTTTCACTCCCTAAGTTAAAAAGTGCCATTATATTAGTGTTTTTTTCTTTTGATTTTCAAAAGTGAAAGAAAACTATTTTGTTTTTAATAAGCTGGAAACATAGCAACATGACAATCGTTTGCACCTGAAGCTTCCTTTTCCTCTCACTTCCCTCCTCACACTCCATTCAAATCCACAAAGGCCTTTTTCATGTCAAGCACATGAGAGCTTTTTGTGTGGTCAAATTGTGGGGTTTTTTTTTTTTTTTGGTGGGCACTACTTTCAACATGCAAAAGCAGGACGTACTCTTTATATGCCTGATATTTTTTTTTATTTTTTAGTTTAGATGAAAGAACAAAACTGAAATCTCTTTAGAGAACAAGGAAAGAAGGAACTGTCTGTAGAGATACACAACTCTTGCTTCCATGAAATCCTCCGTCTTAGGGTGGGGTTTCCTTCAGCACTGCAGATCTGGAAGCATGCAGTACAATTTACCAGACTTCCCGTGATGTTTTGAGTTCTCCTTAGGCTCCAGCTGTGGGAAGTAGGCAACTTGAATAGGAAATTCATCTCACTTCCCTTTTTTCTCAAAGCAAGTTGCAAGTACTTCAGGTCTCAGAGAGCAATCTAAAACTATGACACAGGTGCAACCCTCCTGGCTGGAGACAGAAGGTAGACTAAAAATACAAATTTAAAACCCTTTGTGATCTTTAACCTGGTGTCTTGGATGTCTTTTTGGGAAGTGGGTGAGTCAAAAAGGGTCCACAAATTATTTTGGAGTGCTTGGGTTTGGCAACCCTGAGCAGACAGGTAGGCAGACATCTGATGTTTAAGAGACATGATACACAAGAGACAGTCACAATTATGTACATGCTGCATAGAGAGGGAAGCTGGTTGGAGGCCCTGTGTGTTATCTATAAATTGCCAAAGGGAATGAAATTCAGAGTAAATGCTCAGACTTTTTGATTAAATTAATCCATTGCTACTACTCAATGCATCTTGTGTTCTCTTTTATTGCAGCACATTATCCAGCAATAGTTGATACCATAAATGATCTACACAGTCTTCTGGAGCTCTGGGTGGAATAAGAACAGGCTGATCTCATTATCTTCATTTTTTCCTACATTTTACTTCAATCCGGCTTTTTTTTTTTTTTTTTCCCCCAATATTTATTGTATGAGAAGATAAAGAAATTAATTCTGGAGATGCTTAAATAATTGTGAATGAGGTAGTTATAGAGTCAAGCTGAAGTGGATTCCTTGCTAAAATGAAATCACTGTTCAGGGGACCTACTTGTGATCTAAGTAGACAGCGAGATTCCTATGTACTTTTACTCCTCTGAGCCCTACTCCCAATTAATCAGTTTTCCTGGTGGGGAACTGACCAGTTTAATTTAGTGATGCAGTCTACTTGCCCTGCTGTCAGGACTTGTGAACAACATTGTAAATTGAAACGTACATTTGGGGAACTGGTGCAACAGGCTACAGGGTTCCTTTGGGCTCTTCAGGCAACAGAAGGAAAGCTGTGAAACTAAGTCATACTCAGTCTTTCCCCCTTTCAAAGCAACACAGAAATGTTCTTAATATTGTCCTGGTACATTTTTCACATTGTTTTAATGCAGTAAAACCCCAATAATCAATATTATATGTATGGCACACAGGACAACATATGCAGGCACTTGGAGCTGCCCAAGTCCTCAGTTTTCTGGACGTCTCTGAAGTTGCACAGACAGCCTGTCCACTTCCCTCATCCCCAAAACATCACTGAAAAAATGTTTCGTAAAGTTATAAACTCATTTAAGTAGGAGGCAGACAGTCTTCCTGGCCTAGCACCCATCACAAAAGTAAACAAGAGACACTGCAGAAAATCACTGGCCATAAAATACACCACACATGTGTATGCACTCTTGGAAGAGGCAACTAGACCTATCAGCCTGTCTTTATCAGTTCAGTAGTGCTAAAGAAAACCAGGCAAGATGGTTAGCATCAGTAGCTGAATGCCAGGCTCCAAGAGCTTGTGTAGCAATTGCACTGTGTATTTTACATGGGTGGATACAGGGGGAAAACACAGAACTGAAATGGGCATAATTAAATAGATACATGTGTGCAAGCCTGCGTGTATTTGCAAGACCTTTCCTGCCTTCTCCTCACGACTTAGTTGTGCAGCAGTCCCAGCTGAACCCAGGGCAACCTCTCACCCAACCACAACATCCTTGACCAAGTAACACTGTTGTTCCTTCTGTCCCATACAGTGCACAGACGCAATGCCCCCACCATCCAAGCTTGTCCTCCAAAGAAACAACATTGACGTGTAGTGCTCATCAATTTTCATTTTGTCTCAAATTGAGAAATAAATAAATAAATAAATAAATTGCCCTGACATTCTTTTCTTTTTCCCCTACCCTTTCCCTGGCCGTCACTAGGAGGCACTGAGAAGTCCCTGTGCATGAAAGCAAGCCAGCTGGCCACTACTTTTCAGCTCTCGTTAGTGAAGATTTGGATGATGAAAAACTTTGACCAAACCTGAACATCTTATAAATGACAGCCTAAAAGCAGAACAATGAGTCAGTCAGTCAGTATTCCTGGTGGAGAAACCCTGCCTTTTTCTTTCATACAGCTAGGTGCTGCTGTGATTAACACTCTGACCAGAAGTAGCCTTTTGTATCTTCATTGAGCTTTACATACTCTTTTACCTGCTCAAAGCAAAAAAGAAAGCATTGTCTAGGGCAGAGGGTGTTCTAGTCTTCCTATTTACATAAGAAGGGTTGATTTTTTTTCCCCCTGTATAAGGCAAGGAAAACTTTGTACTACCATTGCTTTGCAGATGGCAACAGGAAACGTTTCTTTTAGAAATTTTCTCTTGGCTTTTTGTAATGGGAATAGTCCTTTGAGTGCATCAAGCTACTTGCTCTGTTCTCCCTTGCAAAGTGGGCCATGGTACATCGTCAACAGAGTAGCTGCAATGGGACGACTCAGGCTAGCATCACCTAAAGTGACCGTGACAGCCAAATGGAATTGTGGCAGCAGTGCAGGCCAAATGCTAAATAACATTTACAAAAACTAAATAAAGTGGCTGGGCCCAAAGGCAATGTGGGAGACAGCATTTGGCAATTGCTCTTTTTAAGGAGGTGTATTTTTAATGGTATTTTTGTATCATGCAGATATTGCAAATATGAATTGCTCACCAGTGAACACTCATCTTGCAAAGATTCCAGCACTAACTGGATCTTACTTTCTCACATAAAAGGAATACATCACAGGAAAAATAGGACTATCTCCCACATGGTCAGGTTTTAGCAGAAATTAAAATCTTAAATATCTCCCGTTTATTGCTCTGTTGTTAACCAGTGAGGTTAGAGAGCCTGGAAAGATGCCAGTTAGCAGCTAGTATAAAGGAAACTCACTGCTTTCTTGTTGGTTTAAAAGACAAATTTCCTTATCTAGGTAACTGCTTATGCAGGATTATCTTGAGCAGGACATAAAAACATTGTATCTTTATCATATTATCACTTAAAATTCAGGAGTGTCTTTGGGTCTCAGCTGAACTGGGGCTCTATTACATAAGGCCCAGTGCAGACAGGGAGTCTATGAGAAGTCACAGGTTTTGCAATTTCAGTCTGATTATTTTTTTTTTTTTTTCTTCTGAAAACTGTAGCTGCCACATAGAGATTACTGCCTGAAAATCTCACTTTATTTCTGAAGTGGTATGTTTCTCACCCACAGTCCTGGAAATGAAAGTCCTAAATGCTCCAGCGCCAGAACACATATAAAAAGACTGCAAAATGAAATTGCCTGCTTTCATGGTGTTGTCAGTCCTGTGATTGACTGGGGACAGGGGAGGGTGTGAGGAAGGGTTTCTGAATGCTGGAGTTGGGCAGAAATGCAGGTCACTGTTCCTCCTCCCCATTCCAAAATTTAGTGATTTTAAACAGACACGATCTTAATGAGACCGTCTGTAGCCAGAATACAGGCCAGTAAAAATTGATTCTCCGAGATCAGCAACTGTAGGCTGTTGTGTCATGACATAACAGTACATTGGTACCCAAGGATGTTCAGGGATATTTCACATGCTGAAAAATGCAATTAATATATCATCATATTGGGGCATTCCCTGATGCTGGTCTTTGTGAGACACATTCCTTCCACGTCCATCCTATTTTACTTTGGCTTGTGCTTCAGTTTGGAGTTGCTGCTCACCCAGAACTCACAGCATATCTAGGCAAAACCATTGCAGTTCACCACATGAAACTCTAGCCTCTGTTTGTAGTGTAATCAAGACAGATTAGCTTGCAGTCACTCACAGTCACCTTGATTTCAACAGCCCAGCATTCTGAGTGTAGAAACCAGCCTGATACCACCAAAGTTTTGCATGGGTTCAAAGCTGCTGATGCTCATGCCCTACAGTATTGCTAGCACAGCAGTTCTCAGGCATGATGAGGCACTATTTCATTTTCTTTACTCCTTTGAAGATGTGCCATATTGGTGTTTGCTGGACCTCTTGCTCCAGTATTCAGGCCCCACAGTTCAGAGAGAGAAGACTTCCATATGTTTTGCTTTCTGACAGATTCCTTTGGCCACTGCTCAGAAACATGAGTTATAGCCAGGCACTAAGCCAGTATGGCCTTCAGGTCAGCTGGTATGGACTCTCCATGACTAAATCAGAGCTGGGGGAGGATCTGAAGATAAGTTATTTTTTCATACAAGTCTCCTTGTGGGGCTTATCTTGAGGTTAAACTTTGTTATCTGAGCAACAAGGTTAATCCAGTAAGTCTGGCTTGAAAAAAACAAGATTTAGGTAAATGAAAGGACAAAGAAATCTGTGACTAGCAAATGGAACAAAAAGGAGAGCAAACCCATGTTGTGTTCTTTGGAATTCATAGGTCATTTTTTTTTAAATTAAATAAATTTTTGAAAGTTTGAGACTTTATTTTCCCTTTGAAAAAAACCAGAACCATAGTTTACACTTCTAACAAGATCATGTTTGGGGTCTTTCAGATTTCAGAATCCTTCTGTCGGTTTTGTTTCTTTGTTTGCTGGGTGGGTTGGTTGGTTTATTTGTTTTTCCTTCTTTATATCCTTCTGCTATATTTCTGTGATTTTTTCTTTTGTCTTTTTACATTTTCTCCTGGGCTGGAAATCAAGTGTTGTCCATCAATGCCATCAACCAGTTTCTCAAATGTTGGTTTTAGACTCTGTCTTTAAGGGTTCTTTAGTACTGATCTCAACATTGTATTGTCCCAATAGAACAGTCCAATGATATTGTTTTCCTCTGAGAAGACACCTGTGATCATCTCCAATGATGCTCTAAAAGAGCCATGAGTTTTGTTCTGAAGTGGATCAGCCTCCATGGGACTACAACACTAGCAAGGTAACTGTGGAACTGGAGGTGGTAACTTTTCTGTTTGCATATGAGAATGAAAATTTGGAACACCCAACACCTGCAGAGAGAGAGATGGACTGGAAAATATTCTATTCATGTCCATTTGTTCTAAGTTTCTGTTTGTTCTCCTTTCATTATCTGTGTTTTTCCTTATTGTCTTTTTAGATTAGCAAACCAAATTAAATATTGATTAGAGGATCTGATTTTTCACTCTCTCTTTTTACACTGGTAACACCATAGTTACAGTGGCCAAGAGGACTATTCTAGCTGAGCAAATTACCTCATTCATGAAATTTTATTTAGCAGATTGCAGGAATGATATACTGCATCCTGCCCTACATTGTATCATCGATGTTAGACCAGCTTAGTCAAAACCCATGAGATGGAGAGCACAACAGAGCAGTCCTTCCTCTGGCATTCATTTCATTCAGTCCACTTTAGGGACTTTGTGCAATGGAAGCTGTGCTTGATTTAAAAGCCACCAGTGAAAAGAAACTAGATCAGTGCTGAGATCCAACCAAGAGACCCCTGGCCTTCAACATGCTTATGTGAATGCTAAGTTTACATGAGCAGGGGTGGAAACCATCCTGCTTGTTTGTAAAACGACACAGGGATCTACAAAGGTTTGTTCTTTCAAATCCATCAGCTGATGTCAATGTGAGATTACATCTCCCCTGCCATAGCACACCCACAGCAGCTGGTGAGTCACTACTGTTTGCTCTCACACAACCACAAGTAGCACAGGCTACTTGAACAGCCTTTTCCCCTTTCATGGGGCAAGGAGTGGTTATTTGGTTTCTTAGCAGCATGTTTGGGTAAAAAGGGGATCTGTGTGTATAGAAAGGTGCTTATTGTAACTTGTGTTTGCATGGAAAATTTTGAAAGCACAATCCAAACAGGGACATCAAATACAACCTATATTTCAAATATGGTCTTAAGTCTGAAAAGTGTGGGAGAGAGATGACCTCTACCTTGCTGGATGTTAGCGTTACTAACAGTACTAACATAATGTCTGCAGTTGTCCACAGACATCATAATGGATGATAATTTTTCTTGTTAAAAAGATTTTATTTGTTGTTAGTTTTTTTTGGTTTTGTTTTGTTTTACATCTTAAAACACTGTTATTTAATCTCTGATTATACCAAATGTTTAACCACAGTGTACCAAACTGTACATTGTAGATGTTTTTTCTTTTTCCTAAGGAAATCATAACCAACATATGAGAAGCAAATAAGAATATAAATAATCCAAAATTTAGAAAGTAAATTCCTTCACTCTGAAGACATGCTCGGTAAATATTAGAAATATGCTGTGTAAATATATACCATGTAACTTTTATAGAAGCAGAACAACAGAAAGGCTAAAACATAGTAAAGTTAAGGTTGGACAGGACAAACAGCTGAGAACTGGCAGCAGGAAAATTAATCTCTGTAAAATCACAAGTGTAAACCCAGGAATCAAAGTAAGAAAATATCATGAGACAGAACAAGCTGTTAAAGAGATGTAAGAAATTGATAACAAAATAATCTCAAAAGGATGGTGGTCTAAGTTACGTGATCTGCACTTAGATGCTTCAGTGACTGAAACATTGTTCACAGGATTCTTCAGTCACGTAGCAGGGGTTAGCAAGCACTTTCAAAGCACACAGCAAATATACATGAAGACCTGCTGTTGTGCTTGTCCCAGGTAAATGAAAAACTTGAAGATGCAGGCTTTGGCTAAGCTTGAATCTGTCCCTCATATGTGTCTCCTGAGAAAAGTCTCTCGTTCCTTGTGTCATGCTCCTCAAGGCACACTGCTCATTTTCTTAGAAGGCTTCAGTTACTGAGCATCACCTGGCATTGTTTTCCTCATAGGATTGTGAACCTACAAATCCTATATCTAATGATTTTGTAGGAGCATCTGAAATGAGTAACTACTTGGGAACAAGCCCTAAACCTCTTCACGTGTGTTGTCTCACAAAGACCATCTTCTATGCCAGCAAAGAAGTTATGTTTCAGAAGAGAGTGAGCTAACAAGTAAGGGGGCAAAAAAACAATATAGAGAATCTGTTCAGCTGAAGATAAATAGATCCAAGATAAGGGTCCTTTTTGAACTAGAAAGACATTTTAATTTAATATAGATACACAACTCTTCTAAAATTTCTGTGAAAAATTTTATGACAGAACTGATCTTGGTTTCAGTCAAACCTGAAATGCTACAAACCTCTCTTTTTGCTTTTGACGTCAGTCTTTTTTGGGACTTTTGTGTTTAGGTGACCAGAAGTAAGGAGGCACAAGGAACAGTGGCCTTTGAAAGCTTCTCAGTTTTACCTAAGATAAGCAGATACAGCTGTCTCAGAGTGTACAGTATCGTTTGTACTTTTCTGGGCTTACTACAGGAAATTCCTTGAATATTACAAACATCGAAGTTATCTGACTGCAAATAACAGCTATCCTTGGCAACTGGTAAGTTTTTAAGAGTTTCTGCTGCACAACTTTTCCAAACCTTAACCAGAACTCCACTGAGATTCAAATCATTGTCAATGAGTAAAGTCAGTTCTTTACACAAGGCACATGAATGCTTCTCATCCTCTTTTTCCTTAATCTCAGCCTGGGAGGATCATTGTTCAGCCGTCCTTGAGTTACAGGTGATTTGGACATTTCTGTCACAGACTGTTATGAAATTCTGACACACGCAGGCTGCCAGTGAAATGTAGAAGAAAGAACTGAAGGCAAATCTACAAACCTCAGTTCTCATTTGGGAAGTTCTGGAAGCACTCCCGCCTATCTCAAAATGCAGAGAGATGTGCACTGAGGACAACGGAGTTACTCACAACCTTCAAGCAGTGCACATCTCCAGGCACAAGCAGGACTGCAGCAAATGCACCAGACCTGCCTGTGCTTGTTTATTGTTTCAGCCATGTGCTGTGGAGTCAGAGAAGAGGTAGACAAACTGTGGAGCTGTTTAAATCTGCTTTGAGTCTTGTTTTATTTCATGTTTTGCTTGGGCATACTCAGAGATTTCGTCCCTCTTTCTGCAGCAAGGGCCTCAATTTATAACAACACGGAAAGGCAATCATTTAGACCTGCCCCAGCTGGATTACACACTATGGAAAATGTGTTTAATTATGAAAAATTGAAGACAAGGAGGTTATGTTTAGCCTAAGAATGTAGGCAGTTTCTTGGCTAGAAGCAAAGCTGAACAAAAAGAGTAAGAATTCTAGAACAATTGCAAAGGATTTATTTACATTTTTTAAAAATCTACATATGTTTTCACTTAAAGCTCTTGGGAGGGTCATTTCAAAGATTAGGACTCCTGTCTGCTCACGTTCATCTTTACCTCTATTCCCTCTGTTTGCAGCTTGAATGTTAACATACAGATCACAGCAAAAGGAAATGCATGTCAGGTATGACATATCATGTGACACAAAAGCTCAGCCACAGGAAACAAATTTTAAATTGATCAAGTACTGTGAGGCATTATAGTGTCATATTTTGGTGCATTTTGCACTGTTCAGGCCACTGCAGTTTCCCAGAGAGTTTCTAGTCTTGCTGCCAATGAGAAGTAAAATTTATAATCTTAAGGTGTGTTCGTATTAAGCCCTCTCACAATCACACAATGAAAAAAAAAAAATCCAACCATTTTTTTGGGGGTAAGTTTCCTTTAAATTTTTCTTTGCTTTGTTTTGTTTCTGCTTTCTTTGCTACACCTTCAATGTGGGTTACACTTAATCTCCTCTTTAACACTCTAAAGCCTCAATAATCCATACCCTGCCCTTCTGGAACACCAAAACCCAGCAGTATACTTGATCTGCAGATTTGAAAATGGGCCACTAGAGCTATTCATCACAAAAAATGCAGCACAGTTTAAACAAGAAGAGAGTACAAATATGTGCCATCCTGAGTCAGATTAAATGTCTGGCTGAACTAATGCTCTGTCTCAGTAATATATGCTCCATGACCAGTTTTCATGATAACATTGGAAAAAAATTAGCAGAGAAGAAAATTACAGCAAGGAAAAGGGATGCTCTGGATTTCTTCAGCCAAATCTTCCTCCTTTAGGAAGGATGATGCTCATGTCATGGAGCTCTCAGGCTGCAGTTCACCAATGGAGTGGGGACAGGGATCAACTACCTACAGCTGGCATTCCCTAAACAGCTATTATTATCATACAGCCACTTCAGGCTCTGAATACAAAGGCCAGAGCTCTAATCCATCGCTAGGAGTCTGGACTGCAGGGTGAAGTTGCCAGAGGCTCTAATTATTGACTGAGAGTTCTGTGATAGCCAGAGGAAGAGGGACCAAGGGGAGGGGGAAAGGGGCAGAGCCCTGCCTTTTAGGTGCTTTTGGCACTCTGAACATCAGAAAAAAAAAAGGACTAAAGACTTCAAACCACTTTCTGAGTATTTTGAAGTGTCCATGCTAGGAAAGTGGTGTGTGTCAACTTTCCTGAGTACTGTGGTGCTTAGCACAAGCAGCCAAGGAGAATTTCACTTGATCGTAAATGCAAGAGGAGGTTTCATTAAGTCATGAAAAACAAAGAGCTTGCATCCATTGTGAGGTTTCAGAAGATTTATGGCAGATTTTTAAACAGCAGACCTTCACTTACACACATGTGCTTATACACACCAGTAGTGGGTGCCTGAAACATAAGCAGTACCAGGACAGTTTTACCAATGATTGAAACATATACAGATAACTTTGTCTGCTTTAAGTTCTACACTTCATGCCCCATGGAATCAGGTAGTTCATCCACCCTCAGCTCAAGGATGTCTTTTACCATCTGTGCATTTATTACTGCAACTATATCATATAGTGCCTCTGGAGTGTTTTTTATAAAAGACTTCAGAGAGTGGCACACCTTTAATTGCCAAGAAGAAATAATGACAATATGAAGAATCACTACAGTGTTGATTTTGTCAGGCACACCTAGACAGTCCTAACCTGTGAACTTTCTGTCCCATCTCTAGGAATGTGTGATTCTGAGACAGAAAGCAAGCAGGGAATGCCAAAACAGGCAGGTAGTCACTTGGCAGCAGACTTCTTTGGCTTAAGCTTTGAGCCAGAAAATGGACATTTTCATGATAGTGGCACACAGACAGGGGATTCCTTAAGGGAAATAAAACTTGTTCTCAATCTCTTCACAGGTGACAACCCCATCTGCTTTGTGCTTTGTGCTTGGCATGCTTGTGTCAGTTGCATCTTCAGGAAGTAACAATTTAATGTAAAAATGGTTTCCTAGATTTGAGTAGAGGAAAAAGAAAGAAGTCCTCCATTACATAATGAATGGATTAACTATAAACTACATCACAGCAAACATTAATGCTTATGATTTAATACCACACAGAAAATAGAAATATAAAGAACATATTTAATTTGGGGGACTGAGGAGAAGAAACATGAATGACTCCATTGAAGAAATGTATCACTGTTTTCATCTTTGCTTGCTTTGTACTAGACAAGAATCCATTAACATCAAGTGAGGCCTATTTATAATCTGCTTGCTAAGCCCCAACCCTCGACCCAGGAGAATTTATACTGAAGCAGAAACATGTCAATCATTTTGGCCAATTAAACACAACAATAAACATGAAGAAAGGAAAAAAAAAATGTGGGCTATATTGGCAGAGTAAGGAGAGCAGCGTCAACACATTTTGAAAGCTTGTCTAGATTATGAGGTTAGCTCAATGAAAAATCATCTACAACTTGTCTCCTAAGTCTAAAGGATATTCCTGATCTATGATCTATAGCTTGTTCATTTCCTGTACTGATGACACATGCATTCAGTATGTGGCAAAAGGTAACAGGATTACATTTCACACATATTTCCTTGAGTTTTTGTTTCCTGAGTACTCCCCATGCTTCTGTAGTATGTTTCAGGCTAACGGCAATTCAAATGATCACTGGATTTATCTGAAAGCTTGTGAGATAAATCAAGTGCTAATTGCATGCAGCAGGCTTACTAGATGTGCTGGTAACAATGGTCTCGGTGATGTTCTTAGCTGACAAGGAGATAGTTAAGAAATTTGTTTGATTTTTAGCTATTCTCTAAGCTTATCTTGTAAATGGTAAGACATTTTTGTTTGACACCCAAAAGAACAATGTCACTGATTTGCAGAGGGCATCAAAAGTTCTTCTGAATTTTTATTATTTTTATTGATGACCTACTTTTCTTCCCTCTGCCTGCTCAGTGACCCTTCCACATTAATTGAAGAGACCTGCAGTAGGAATTTATGTCTAGCTCTACAGGTAAAGCAAGTGACAGGAAACAGAAGCTGTCCAAATTGCCTCTGAAGGCGATGGACAGAGCATCCCTAGAATGTATGGGCTTATGTTACCATTCACTTAGAAAAGGAATGTTCAATTCTGAATAAATATAGTAATCATTAGAAGTAAAACTATCCTAACATTTTCTGAAGGCCTAGGCTCTCTCTCTAGCAGTAGCCCAGCTCCTGAGGTGATCAAAATTCTGGGAGGAAAAGCCCATGTTCACATCCATGGTGTCTCTTGGGGGTCAGAAAACAAGTGGGAGAAAGTGAGGGAAGCTTGGTTTGCTGTCAGCTCACATGTTCATTTTGAACAAATGTGTGTAAAGAGTTTAGACAGAGTCCCTGTAGATCTTGATAACACTGTTTATCTGCTCAGCCTCAAAGAAAGCAGCAGAGGAATGTGATGAAATCTGGTGCAATTGTCCCTTTCAAAGCTAGGAAAAAAACCCAAACAACAACCCCCTTCCCCCAAAAAAAAAAACACCCCAAAAAAACACCCTTGTGCTGGAAAAGACTGATGGCTCAGTGAGTGTGGTCCTGAACAGTCCTTACATTGAGTCACTATAAGCTATTTATCATTTCCGTCTGGGGAACTCTGATCTGTCCTTTGCTCTCTAACCATCAGTAGTAGGTGCAGGAGCCATTTCACTTGAGGAGTTTATCTGTACTTCCCCAGCCACAGTTTTTTACCTATTTGTGTGCAGGGTGGTTATAGGCTGGCTCTGATTCATGGATTATGTTTTTATTTTCCTCTTATCATTCCCTGTGGTTGAAGGAGTGTCTATAAATACCATATCACCCAAACAGTTAGGAATGCTGTATGCAGGCAAATCCCTCCTGCTTTCTCCCTGTCTCCCCCCATAAACAGCCCATCTCTAAAGTCACCAATCCTTAAACAAGTGGCTGGCAGGTAGTAAGTAATCAGAGGAGCAGGAAAGGCTTTTGGGGATACCACGTCCCTCTTGCAGTCCGTATAGCACTATTGTGCTTTGTGATGGTCATGAGGATATCTAAGTTTTTTTGAGCTCTGAAAAAGGCTCAGCTTCATATCTCACACAAGACCCAAGCAAAAAAGACTGTACTCCAGGAGGTTTTATTTATTTTTAACCTTCCTAGCTGTACTGCCAGTGATGCTGACATTATGCCATTAACTTGCTCTTTGCATTTAATGTTAACTATATAAGCATCCTTTGCATAGTTGTTCAATCTAATCTACATTTATTTCCAGCCTTTTTCTGGCCTCTATCTTGATCTGGCTGGTAAATCAATGAGGTTGCTCTTTAGATTCAGAGTCTTTAGAGATTAGCATGACTTCAGAAAAGATTATATAAAAAGGGAGGGGGGAATCATTGCACTTTTACAGTGAAATATCGCCAAGGAACAAGAACAAAGAATACAAGATAGCATATGGTTGGAAACCTTGGGATATACCTGTGCCGCAACTAGAAGTAATATTGACTTTTGTGTAGATTTAAACTGAGCTGGCTGGTGACTCTGAAGGTGTTGCACCATGGGCCTAACATGGCCTGCAAGAGTCAAGCAAAGATGCTAAGGATGTTCATGCCAGCTGAGGTAATCATCATCAAGGCTTCTGGGACGTAAAATAGCCAGTCTGAAAGTTCCTTGGCATGTGCCACCATATTGCCATTATTTCTTCTTGGCAATTAAAGGTGTGCCACTTTCTGAAGTCTTTAAAAAAAGAAAACTCCAGAGGCACTATATGATATAGTTGCAGTAATAAATGCACAGATGGTAAAAATCATCCTTGAGCTGAGGGTGGATGAACTACCTGATTCCATGGGGCTTGAAGTGTAGAACTTAAAGCAGACAAAGTTATCTGTATATGTTTCAATCATTGGTAAAACCGTCCACCACAGTGAACTCCTGTAGGTAGGCAGAGACACAGCCAGCTTAATTAAAAAAGCACAAAAACCTCACGAGCTTATTGTAGGTGGGTAGGTGATGTAGAATTCAGCCTGGGGAAGGCTTCTGTATTCTGTAACCAAACTCTCCAGAGCCAGAGGTCAAATCCAGCAGTGCTGTCTGGGGAAGCTGGTATTCCTTTTGATTCAGAGGAAAACAAGACCTTCAGCTTTTCAAGTTATGAGCTCCTTAACCTTCTGCTATACAAGTGTTTACTCAGCATGCATTTAGTGTTAGCATAAAATTCACTCAAGGCCTTAATCAAAGGCCATTATAATCAATGTAAAGACTAGGAGGAAAGTAAGCAGATCTTCATATTCTAGGGATTTTTCAGTGGAAGTTGGGTTCCTAATTGACTTGAACTCTATTTAACCTCTGAGTTAGGTTGTACCAATTCTAGCTAGCTAGAAAGCAATAGAATTATCATCAAAACCAGTCACTTTTGACTCACCGTCTAAGATGATCAGGTATCTACCTAAAACTCTGTCAACTGCATGAAGCTGCCTCTTGACTGAGGCTAGAGATGACCTTAAAAAGATGTCCAATCTCTGGAGTCAGTAGCCTCAACTAGATATTTACCTTCCTGTGCCACATGAAAAGTCCTGCCACATACTCAGCATTCATCCACTGTATCCATTGACTGTGATACAACAGCTCAGAAGTAAGGATGCTTTCTTGTGTTGCACTGTCAATAACTTCTTTTATGATGATGATTTTGCTTTCAAAGATGCGCACTGCACATCTATGGATTAAAAAGCAACTGAAAAAGGCCTGGAAATCAGATAATACAAGCTTTGAGGAGAAGGTGAAGAGCATAATTAAGTGAGGATGCATTCTTAGCATTATCTCTCAAATACAAAGAAAATGCCTGTGATAGAATTGTTTTGCCTTACACACTAAATACCATCCACTGTCACTTTGTACCCTTATCCTAGTTCCCAAGACAGTGTTGCCTAATATCCATATGCTCTCAAGAGGCTGGATTTGTGAAAACATGGTAGAATGGTTCCTACCTATCTGAGAGCAGGACATCGGTTCTGTCCCTACTGACATACAGCATCATTCTTGAGGTAGTCTTCATTGAATTGAAGACTGCAAGCTCTGGAGTCCTAGCTACATGGTACCTTGCCTACAGCACTACATCTGCCTCTCCTGTTCTCCTTCTGTTGTAGAATGAAGCAGGGGGGATGTCAAGCTGACAATGCCTAGATTAAGTGCTCTCAGCTCAACATTCAGTGCAGCTCTTGATGGCTCCGGGCCACCCATTTTCCCTAAACGCAATATATACATCCATAAACCCAGCTTAGATTTCCCTGGAGTGAAATACTTTTTTTGACAGATCATTATGAAGAACTACTTGTTAACACAAGCTCTCCTAGGTTTTGTGGTGGACACCACTAAGTCATGCTCATTTCCCACTGCACAGGGC
>NW_008616758.1:0-6148 GCF_000691845.1 Merops nubicus
GCTGAGCACAGCTCCATCCAGGAGCAGCAGCTCCATTCCCTGGGTGATTCAGAGCATGATCCCAGCCCCACTGAATCACACTCAAAGAAAAGGAGAGTTTCAACTCGGGAGATCCCCGAAAGACAAGAATCACTGTACTATCAACCTGCCCCAGGCCCAGTCAAGACACAGCAAGAAAAAAAAAAAACAAGGCAGTTCCACACCCAGTTACTAACTTATTGTGTAGACTCATTCAGAGACCTGTCAGACATTTCCATCCCAAGAGGGCTCCTCCCAGCCCGAGGTGTTCAGGGCTCTGCCACCTCAACCTCGATGCCGAGTCTTGCAGCGAGCACAGAGCAGCACCACCCCCTTCCCTCCTTCCCTCCCTGCCACCTCCATCCCTCCTGAGGTGACACCAGGCCACCCTGAAGAAGCAGAGGTGTTCTTGCAAAGCCAAATGTGCTGCAGCACTACAGGAAGCTTCTGAGCTGTTCATCCCTCTTGAAAACACACCTTGCAGCAAACCCCTCCCTGCTCACTGCCTGCCTGGGGTGTGGAACTCATCTAGGAGAAGGGAGAAGTCCCCAGCTTTTGCCAGCAGTCCCTTTTCATGACTGTTTCACCCACTGGCAACATTCCCACCCCACTCTGTGTTGAGATTAAAATCTGATGCTTCAGAAGAAGGTAAAGAGAGGGTTTAAAGCTGCCTGGCTGAGCTAACACGCAGCAGACTGCCCCGTGTCCACCCCTCGTGTGCCCAGGGTGCTTGGTTGCTTTAATGCTGGGAATGTGGAGAGGATTGCTAGGGAGGAAGGTTATTTTGGATAATCCTATCTTTCCTTGGCTTGATCAATACCAGAACACCACCAAAATAAAATGGTTTATCTCAAATATCAGCTACTGGGAGGTCTGCCACCCCTTCTGCTCCAAGGGAAGCGAAACACCCTTTATCCTGTGGTGAAATCCTACTACTTTATCCCCTCATTTTTACCATTTGATGGAAAGGGTGGTGTGGGTTTTTTTTTTCGTTTTCTATAAGTGACTTTTTAAAAATGCAAAGAGTCAGATGCATCCCAAAATACCCTTGTTTGTTCCAAAGGGATTTGTTGGAGCACACCTTCGCTGCCCTCTTCCCCACCTACAGCTCATCCTCCTTAGCAGGAACGCTGATGGAACACATGGAGAGCAGCCTCCAACTCCTCATTTCCATAGCAAAGGGAGTGATTCTTGGCGTTGGATCAGAGCCATTTTGATCTGGCTGCTCTCCAAAGAGAAGGGGGGGGGAGGAAACTGTGCAGGCTGTGGGTAGAAAGAGACCGACTGTGGATCTGTCAGCACAGAAAGCCAGCAGGTGAAAAACAAAACAGGGTTACTCTTGCACCAAAAAAAAAACCCCAGTCATCTTCTCCCTACCCCAGCCTCGGGGTTAAAACGTGAAGGGCATTTAGCATCCTCATTTGTTTCTCAATACTGCAGTGGAAAGGGTCCCCTCCTCCACCATCTGCAGGGAAACCACAGCTCTGGTGTGGTTGCCACAGGTTCTCTCCGCAGAGCCATGTGCAGGCAGGAGCTCCCAGCTTGGCCACTTGTAGGATCATCAGGTGAGACACCAAGATTTGAGGTGATTCACTGTGAGGAGAGGCTGATTCAGCCTCTGTGGAGTGTCACCTGGGACCATGGGGAAGTGACTTTGGGTGGGCAAGAAAGCTCATCCAGGGGGCTGTGCTTAGGAAGGGGGCTTGGAGGAAGAGATTTATAAAATGAAGTGAATAAGCCTGTTGTCTGTGCTGTTAAATCCTAGCTGAGGAGCTGGAACAATCTCCATCCACTTGCTAGACAGAAAACAGTTTCTCTTTTTTTTTGTATAAAGTACAAATTTGGAGGATTTAAAACCTCACGACGAGGAGCTGAAAGGAGTTTTAAATTTTGCCAGAGTTACAGCCCTCAGCAAAATTCAACCAGAAGCATTAGACACCCTGCAAAGACCACTACAATAGAAGTGCTGACAGATCTACGACCACACTGATCTCCTGGATCCTGCCCGGCGACACACGGCATCTTAACACAGCCTGCTGGGGACACAGGAGCCTTCCAAACCCCTTCTTTTTACCCTAAAAAAAATGCCCAGTGACTCCCAGATGAGTTTTTACCCAACCTTTCACTCGGTCTCCCACAGCCTGTGCCCACCCCTGGCCTTTGTGGCAGCATTTAAAAGGACTTTGGAAAGGCAGGATGCCGTCAGCCCTGCTTGCACAGTGCTACTTTTCATTCCACTCCTTTCTGATCTCCCATCATGATGTGTCACAAGAGTTACCATGAGTTTGCCTATTTTTCCTGTTTATAAAGGATTTATCTGTCTCCAAGAAGCCAACAGATGTATTTCTGTGGCTTCGGAGGGTTTGCAGGCTGCTTATGCAAGAGGAAATGCATCCTGCTAGGGAACACTTACAGGAAAACCCCCCACTAATGGCAAAATCCTGCTTGGCCCATGTGATCCTGATCCCTTCTGGAAAGGGAGACAGTGGCAAGGAAAGGCTAGTTTAAATCACAGACAGCCACAGGCTACTGTTAGAGAGGGGCAAGGAGATACAAAGCTGAGAATGGCACTTAAAATGTTGCTCCTCAGGACTGGAAGGGCTCTTCTTTAAGTGGACAGTATCAAGATAAGTTGCATCCGTTGATGGTGAGCCCCCAAACTCAGAATTAGGGGTTGCAAACACTCCAATGGCACTTTTGGAATAAATGTGTAGTCTCAGGGAACTATTAAGCAAACAAGGAGCAGATAAGGACAAAAAAATAATGAAGATAGACTGCAGGAAAGTCACCAGCCCCAGTTATCAATGGTGACTGCTCCTTTTGTTAGAGCTTGGACAGGGTGCTGGGGTGGCAGGGAGAGGGACAGCCCCACCAGTGAAGCTGGAAGACAGGACAGTCCACACCACGGGTGCCTGATGGGGGAAGCCCAGAGGTTTGTGGAGTCCTGGTGCAGCCCAGGGTCCTTCTAAGCACCTGGGGCCTCATCTGCCAAAACGAGGAGTGCTCAGAGCTGAAACCTTAAAAAAAATATAATATTAGCAAGTATATTATAATCCTAAGCCAATAATGAGGCCATGGATGTTTCAAGCCAAGGCCCAAGTGCCCCCAGCATGGAGAAAACTCACAGCAGGGCTGAGCCACATCTGCAGAGCAGTTGGCCATCCTGGAGATAAGCACCAGAGAAAAGCACACAAAGGAATCTGGCAATTCACTCCTTGGAGCACTTTGAACAGCATATGGCAAGATAAGGTCCAGAGCTGCATATGGAACAGGGATAGAAGCCCTCAGAGGTTTTAAAGCCATAAAGAGACCACCATCCCATCACACCTCCAGCTCCACAGAGAGAAGGAGGACGTGGTGCCATCGCTGCCTGCCCAACAGAGCACGGGGCTGGTGGAGAGGGCCCTGAGCTAACACTGCATGTGGAAAAGGGAACAAAAATCACCCAGGTTATTTCCTAATCGCTCACTTCTGGCATTTCTTCACTTCAGGAGGCCCAGTTGTGCAACCTCTGCAGGCTCCTGTAACCCCTGCGTGTGCATGAGCACAAACACACGTTTAGGAGCCTGGGGCCAGGGCTCAGCCTTGTGCTTGGCTGCAAAATCCACCCAAATCCTTTGCAGCCCTGCCATGCTGCACAGGACAGCATCTTACCAATGTCTGAGGAGACCAAACGAGCACACACAGACAGCCAAGGAGCAAGCTAATGACCATGGGGATGGAGGCAAGCACTTGTCCTACAGGGAGTTCAGGGCAAAGAGCAGCCAGAAGAAGCCTCAGACCAGAAGAACAGTGATTTGTCATGGGGGAGAACCAGGATCCCCTCAGCAAACTTGAGGGAGGACTTCATCCCCCCTCTCCAGATACCAGGGGGATCAATTAACTCAGTCTCGTGTCGTTAAGTCTCGCAATATTTGGGCAAGGGTGGAAATGGGGGGAAAATAAAAGAAATGAGCCACAAAAATTTCAGCTTGTCCCAAAACTTCACGTGAAACCTCTCACAGAAAAAGGGAACAGCCACCAAGACCTTGAAGCAACCCTCTACTTCTCAAGGTAACCCTCTTCCCTCTCTGGTCCACCACTCCAACTCCTGCTAAGGCCACTCTGAGAGACTTTTTGTTTTCAGATATTCAGAGCTCTTTAAAGCAAGGGTGAACACCACTGCAGATGGTCACAATCCCAAAATACCTCATCTTCACGCACAGATTATTTTCAGTCTTTGGTTACTTGAGTCTAGGTTGAGCAAGACCCTGCCATCTGATTTCACTTCGTTTGAAAGACAAAAAAAAAGCTGAAATATGAACTTAAGACTGAAATTTCCAGCTGTTCTACCACTGGCAAAATTCTATTTTGAGATGGGAACCTAAACCACAAACTACTGGGGAATTTGATTGTATCTCAAGTGGGGAGCCCAGCACATTCAAAAAACCAACCCCAACTTCAAATCAGCTCAAAACTGCTCTTCTGGACAGAGTGCAAGGTGTTGGTTCTAACCTGTGAAATCCTTGATAGGATTCTGGTTTTCAGAGCTGTGCCCTCAAATAATCACACGAAGGCTGTTACAGTATGATACAACTCCAAGAGTCAGGAGGGCTGATGATACTTAAAACCTTCTGGGCACCACCACGGAGCCCCTGTTGTTTCCTGAGGGTTTCCCTGCACACCTCCTGTGTGCACACAGGAGGTGTCTGCACCCAAAGGCCTCCAGGTATGCAGTTCATCTTCTTGGGGGATCTTTCTACTCGTTATGTTTTGTAGCTTGGTCTAACATCACCCCGTTGACCATCATTTACAGTGACAAAAGGACACCATGGTTCA
The DNA here is from genome assembly GCF_000691845.1 of Merops nubicus. Lineage (NCBI taxonomy): Eukaryota > Metazoa > Chordata > Aves > Coraciiformes > Meropidae > Merops > Merops nubicus. Next base: position 4,837 of record NW_008616758.1, read on the forward strand.
AAGTCATTACCCCAAACTGAGAGCATTGTCTGGCTTCATTTCACATGTCCTCTACCCTAAAGCTCGAGCAGGGAACCCACACAAGAATCCTCCCACAAAATGATTTATCAGGCAGCCACCCTGGGATGGGCAACCAACAGAGAGGAACGCTGGAGAGGTGGCACAGCCCCTGGATCTGAAGTGGTGAGGAAGATGAGGAGCAGGAGCAAGTGCCAGAGCTTCCACCTCCAAACCAAGCTCCTCTTTATGGGTTTCCATTGTCTAGAGTATCTTCTGTCAGCAGGCTCTAAAGCTGCCAGCCTCACAGGCAGGGATGCATGAGGTAGTGGGGGATATTTGGGTGATAGCAATTTAACACATGCTGGGCAAAAAAAGGTCAGTAAAAGTGAAACCAGAAGATAGAGGAGAGCAAAACAGTGGAGGGGGGAAAAAAAAAGGCATTGAAACCCAGGACAAAACCTCACTAAGGGCAAATAACATACAGAAAACACAGGGAAAAGGGCACAAGGGGACCTGTGGATGCTCCTTACACCCCGGGACCGACTGCAGCACCCCCAGGGAACACAGCCCAGGGAGATGAAAGCACTGGGGCTTCACCCTGAGAGGATGCACCCCCATGCAGAGCAAGTCAGCCACACACCAGGATTGCAGTTAAGAGAAGAATGCAGATAAAATGCCTTCTCCACAGAGCTGACCTAGTTCTCTTATCAGTGCAGGCGAGCTAACAAGGAAGTACCAATGTGTTCAGAGCTGCTACCCCAGTTTGCTGAATTCTTCTGCTCTCTTGAAGGTTACATGAAAGCTTCTTCCAGACCATATTGCTGAGACACGTGTAGTTTTGAACCTGGTTGTGGGCAAAAGGTTAGTACTGGCTATGGATGGTGGTGAGGGATGGATAAAGAGCTCTTCCCCACCACAGCCCCCTTAATTTCTTACCAAATTACCACCAGGTCACAGAATCCCAGCACGATGGGGGTTGGAAGGGACCTCTGGGGATCATCTCCTCCCACCCCTGCTCCAGCAGCTCACCCCCAGCAGGGTGCCCAGGGTCACAGCCAGGTGGGTTTGGGATCTCTCCAGAGCAGGAGACTCCACAGCCTCTCTGGGCAGCTGCTCCAGGCTCTGCACCCTCACACCAAAGAAGTTTCTCCTCCTGCTCAGGTGGCACCTCCTGGGTTCCAGTTGGTGCCCGTTGCCCCTTGTCCTGTCTCTGGGCACCACTGAGCAGAGTCTGGCCCCAGCCTTTTGCCCCCTGGGGCCCTTTAGCTCTTGCTCCGCACTGCTCAGATCCCCTCTGAGGCTTCTATCCCGC
>NW_008616758.1:6192-13863 GCF_000691845.1 Merops nubicus
GCCTCTGCTGGACTCTCTCCAGTGGTTCCTCGTCTCTCTTGACCACCTGGGGAGCCCAGAACTGGACCCACTACTCCAGATGTGGCCACACTAGGGCAAAGTAAAGAAGCAGGAGAACCTCTGTGATCCTACTGGCCACACTTTTCTTAAAGCACCCCAAGAGAGGTCTCACCTTTCCCAACTAACCAGCTAAAGCACAGGCACTTTTTTCTAACATGGCAGATCACCAACAGCAGAAGACAACTGTATTTTCTCCTACAGCTTGAAGCAATCAAACGTGTCAAAATGAAATAAATGGCAAACATAAATCTTTCCATGGGTGTGAGAGAGGAGCTCACTGGCCACGAGACCTGAAACTCAGCTCCTGATACAGGACATAGCCCTGTCCTCTTCAGGGAGCTTAAGCTGGAATATAATATATATATAATAACCAGGAGATAGCAGTGTTCAGGTGCTGGGAGCCCAGAAAGAGTAACACAGGCAGGATTTCCCAGCCTGAAGAAGTCCAGAAGAGGTGCAGACATGAAGGTAATTTGATTAAGAGTGTTTTCTAAGGTAAGCACATTTCCTGTTAAACACCAGTGGCTTTAAGACCTCCTTGGAAACATTACCCAGCTTCTCCTTGCTTACATTGGATCATTCCTTAAAAAAAAAAAAATGACAAGAAGATTTATTGACAGGAGAAATCTCCAGAGGACTTGACAAACTGTTTTCTACTCCTCCTCAATTACAACATGCCGCGGTATCCACAGGAAGAAACTATAAATGTTACAGATGTTTTAGGGAGATAAATGATCTCCTAGATTAAAGGTTGCAGGTCCCAATTCTTCCAAGAGCACTGTAGAGCCACCACCAGGAAAGAGAGCCCTGCAGAAACCCTCTGCTATAAACACACAAGGAGAACCAGGACACCCTCACAGCTCAGAAATAAAGCAGAAGCAACAGATCAGCACCACCGAGGCTCTCAAACAGAGCAGCCAAGTGTGAGTCAGACTGACCAAGAGAGGATGCAGCGTTCTCCAGATGGCCCTGCCTGACCACAAAGGCTCCTCTGGTCTGCTGGATGGAGCCCAGCACCCCAACCTGCCGTGAGCCTGCCAAGAAGACACCCCTGCCTTGAGGGATGTGAGCAGAGAGGAGCAGGATGGCCAAGCGTGATGAGAGACCCTCCTGGAGCAGCACTGCAGCTATACCCCACTGCTGTGGTGTCCAAAATTTGTTTCCAGCCTTCTAACACCAAATATGATGGGCCAGAGACTTGGACAAGGCCATGGTTAGACTGGAGTTAGAGCACAGAGCAGTGTGACCAAGCACAGCACAATTTTGAACGGGCACTCTACTCCAAAAAGGAGCAATGGGCTTGGTTAGCAGCCCCTGAGAGGCACCTCCACCCAAACACTAGCTAAAATGAGTCTTATTTTAGCAACTTCCACAGGTGAAGCACTCCCAGTGAACTCATTTTGGTGTTCTCAAAATCAAAGCAGCAGTGGTTAGTTGTCCAAGACAAGACAACATCCTCAACACAGAAGAAGGCAGAAGGTTCAGGCTGGACAAGGCCAAAACCTTTCAGATTTTAATGCTGTACAAACAAGCTGCAAAAGGCATCTCCACTCTCACAGCTGGAACTGGCCTGTGCTTCTCCAGATTTCCATTTGCTGTCCTGCCAGCTCTTCTGGCCCAGCAGCCTATAATTCAAAGAGTCCCATTGTCATTCTGTCCCGTTTCCCCAACGTGCAATTTGAAATCAGGGCTGGGGGAGGGAGGAAGGGGTTGGAGGAGGCTGTGACTCAAACCCAGCTCAATCTGGTGGCTTGACTTTAAATCCCTGTCTCCTGGTCCCTCTTCCAGCCCCTCAAATATCTGTTTCAGCAAAGGGTTCCAGGCTCAAACCCAATTCCTCCCACAAGATGTCCTTTGTCACTGGTCTGTCCCAGGCCAAGGCTGCTGTCCTGTGAGCCCTGGTCACCACATTTAGGAGGGGAGAAGACCTGTGTGGGCTGGTGTCCAGCCCTGAGCACATTTCTCACCTCTCTAGGCAGGCAAGGAGAAAAAACAAGCCACAGGTTGCCCAGGGAGGCTGCAGATGCCCCAAAAATGGATGTGTTCAAGACCAGGTTGGACGGAGCTCTGAGCAACCTGGTCTGGTGGGAGGTGTTCCAACTGTCTAGGTTGGAACTAGATGGTCTTTAAGGTTCCTTCCAACCCAACCCATGCTGTGGTTCAGTTTAGGAAGCAGCTTTAACAAACCTTCCTGCCACACTATGAGAAAGGTTTCAGATGCAAGAAGGGAAAGCACCCTCCTGTGCCCACCAGCTCCCTGTGCCAAGGACAAGGGGTGTAGCTGCTGTCCCCAACACCCCTCCAGCTCTCTGCCTGCCTGATGGGGAGAATCACACCCCAACACATGCTTGGGTGAAGGCTGATGTCTCAGGGAAGGGACCTGCAGCTGGCTGTGCTTTCAGTGAGGGGTAAGAAGAATTAACAGCCTGTGCTTGGTGACCTTTAAGCTTTACTTACCTGTTGGCTTGACAGTCATGTCCCTGCACGTGCCACCCACACTCCCAGCCCTTTGAGAGTCCCTGTGGCATTTACAGCAGCTCTGGAGGACACCAGCCAAAACAACAGGCAGGATTTACACCGAGATAAGCCCCAGCTGGTTGTTTTTTATGTGATCTTTCATAGTGCTCAAGAATTCCCCCAGTAGACCAGAAGATCAGAGTGGCATTCACTATCCATACAGAACAAAAAGATAACCTTTACTCCCCAAAGAAACATCAGGGAGCAAAGGGGAAGAGCAACATGTGCACAGGTAAAGAGACCAAGCCAGGGTAGCTCACCTTAAAACCACAGCACCTCAAAACACCAGGGGGAAATTCCACAAATTGCTCCAGAAAGCAGCAGGGGCCAGGAATAAAAAAAGGAGATGCTGGAAGGCAGGATGACACTCAGCTAGGAGAGTTCTCTGCCTACACTCCTCTCTGTGCTAAAGCAGGAGCACAGATTGCTGAAGAACGTCTGGCAGCTCATGGCTGTTCTAAGCTGGCTTGGGCTTTTTTCCTGCCTTGCAAACCCATCTCAGCAGAACCAAAAATGAATATAAACCTTTAAAAAAAAAAAAAATATGATCTATATTCACTGAGAACTCAAGAAAAAAACGTAATCTACCTCCTGTTGTGAGCAAGGCAGCTTCGTGGCTGTTTACCCCAACCTCCAGCACATGCTGTAATTAAAATAAGCACTGTGGTCAGAAATGAACAGGTAAAAAGCTAATGGCCATTTCTCCACACACCCCCATCCCTCCCTGGGTGTTGGGGCAAGGATGTCTGTCAAACAACATGTATGTCTAGTAGGAGATGTTAGAAGCCTTCCCAGCCTTCTGGGTACCAGCAAGACCTGGAGCAAAACGTTTCCAGTTTGGGAAAGAAGGTGTCAATCTGTTCCTCAGCAGTAATTGCAAGGAAGGGCTGTAACACTGAGTGGTCACCCTGCCATGAAAAATGCCAAGGAAGTGCCAAGTGTGTGCCCAGAGTCAGTTGGGTGGTCAAGATTCCAGCACAAGCTAACAAACTATGAGGTTTTTAAATACTTAAGAAAAGAGGAGGGGGAAAAAAAAGGCAATTTGAAGAGGTAACAGCAGCACTGGGGTGAGTCCCTCACCATGGAGCCTTTGATGATGATGATGATCTTCCATATCAAGTGATCATCTGCCTGGCACTGCCAGTCTGCCCAGCTCCCAAGGGAGGGAGTACTTACTACAGCTTGGATTCCTTATTCCCTGCTGCTCCCTGGGGGTGCTAATTACACCCATTAGCAGTTTGTCTGGTTGTGCCTGACCCAGGCCCAATACCAAAATCTGCAGGAGGGACATCAAGTCCCTGTCAGATTTATGCAGAGGGGAGGGAACGTTTCCATCCAGCAGGTTTGTGCATCTCCACGAGACAAACAATGGATTTTCAAGGACTCCAGATCACAGTCTCTATGGCAACTATATGCAGAACTAAGGGGAAGTTTCCTTGCTCCTAAATACTCCAACCAGAACGATTTGAAGTCCATTTTCTAAGGACCACTCATCCTGGGAGCTGCAGGTGACACCCACTGCCTGGCTTCACACACGGGTGCACACATCATCCAGTTTTAGGCACACTGCTCTCCTCTGGGCTTCTGAAATCTGCTCAGGCAGAAATCTTTAATTACCTTAATATTCAGCTAAGGAACACCGTACATAAATTACATATATGCTTGCACACACACAGATTACAGACAAAGATGCTGGCCAAGATTTGGAGAGCCACAGGGAAACATCACCCCTTCCTAAAGGGAACCTTTGGCCTTAAGCACAGCTCAGCCAAGCTCCAGCTGAAAGCTCCTGCCCACATCAGCCTGATCCTTAATCACTTTAAGTCAGATCCCACCACTGGTTTATTTCCACTGCCTTTTCAAATTCAATTATTAAAAGGGAAAACAAGAAAAACCTAATTATGATGGATTAAGAGGCCCAGCTCAATGTCAAACAGAGTCACTATAACTGATCCAACCACATCCAGCTTCTCCCACCGAGAGCCAGACCTCAAAAGAGTCATTACAGGCTCATAGCAAAAAGCATATTATATATAATTTATTGTTATCATCAACAAAATGGGGCTAAGACAAAGCAAATCATGGAGCAGATGGGTAATGCTGAAGAAATGCTATTGTCCCCAGCACAGCCAACTCCACCTCGGTATCTAACACGTTGGCAAAGAAGAAAAACAAAGAGGAAAAATGGTCCAAGAGCCCACGATTGATTTTGTGAGCATTAAACCAAGGAGATCTCTTCTACTGATGAGCCCCATGAGTGTGCCAGCAGGCTGGCAGCCTTCAGAAGAACACCACAGGTTTTCCCCCATGGGAGGCAGCAGCAGGTACCACCTTCATTACTCCTCTGTCGAGTCCCTCACTAGGTCCTGACCCACAGAGTGGGATTTTAAAGCTTTTATGGTAACCCATCCCAAAAGCCTCTTCCATTTCAGAAGCACTTTGCAGATTTTTTTACAAAGATGTCTGCTGTAAAGAGATGACACCCATCTTACTGGTGTGAGGAGCTGCATCAGAGAGGTGGAAAGTAAATTGACCAGCCCAATAGTCACCTTCTACTTTGTAGCTGCACCATCACCTCCATCCACATCCAACCATTAACTCTGATCAGATTTGTATTCACTGTGCAACCCCAGACAGGCAGGACACAACCTAATGGCTGGTAATACAGCTCATGGCTGGTCTATTCCATGAGGAACCTCTCCAGGCAGCTTGCTCCTCTGAGGACCATCACCATCAGAGAGTCCTCCAGCACCAAGCCAGACCTGCTGGTGGGACCTCCCAGGCTCATGGCTGCAATGCTGAGGAGCTGAGTGACTCTAGAGTCACTGTGGTATTTTATGTGCCTAATGCTGCCATCTAAAAACACGTATAAAGTCATGCACTGAACAATTACAACCTCAAAAAGGAACAAATGATCCGTTTCTAGTATGGTCAGTCACATGAGGAAAACCAGAACAAAGCAATCCTATCAGCAAATGGAAAGAAAAGGCCCAGAAACCAATTCCCAGCTATACTGGTGTATTCAACACATCCAGAAGAATCAACTTTCACTGCTGCCTTTCCAGCACCACTCCAGCCAACCCAAACCTCTCCACCTTTGTTTTGAACTGGTGTTCACCCCAGCAACACCACCACCACCTGCCTTTGTAGATATTGTCACCAAAAACTATCAGTTCGTGCCCCATCAGCCTAAATTGTCACCAACAATCTGCCTCTTCACGTGTGGCTACACAACCAGGCTGCTGACTGCAAAGGGAAGCTGCAAGCAGCTCCTAACCAGATGAATTTCAGAGTTAACACCCAGAATATAAGCAGACCAAAAATATTAAGTGGGGGAGACCACAGGGAAAGCGCTAGAAGAGAGCACACACATTTAATTCTTGTTCCTATGCCCTGTAAACGCTTAAACTGGGGCACTTCAAATCCTCGGTGAGTTTCTGTTCCAACTCACCCCTTAGAGCAGGGTCGAGAGGACCACAAAAAGCCTCAGCAAAACAAAAGCAAAACAAACCAACCCCTGCTTTAAAAGTCAAGGGAAAAATGTGCCTGTGAGTTCACCAAAAAGGACATTCCTAGCCCTGGGAGTGGCACGCTGATGACCTCACCCAGCTGCAAACGCAGGCCAGGAAGTGTTTTGCTCACGTCTTCGAAATAGGAAGTTGGCATCCGAGTTCTGTTCCTCAGAATCAATAATCAAACGAAACCCAGTGACATCAATTCTCTGCTTTAATGAGCCCCTGGATGAGGTCGTCATTAAAGCCTAAGATTAATCTTGAAGATGATGCACGGAGCGGTTACCGAGGGCAGATCCGTCAGCGTTCTTCGCTGCATCACTCAGGAAAGCTGATATTTTACCCTTCTGTGCATTCCTCCTCCTTGCCATTAAACTGAATCTCTCTCTGCCTTTCGCTTGGAGCGCATCCCAGAAGTGACAGATGCAATAAGCATGAAGATTTCACTTGAAAAAATCCAACGCTGTTTGAAGAGGCAGCTCCCTAGAAGACAGGGCAATGCCAACAGAGAGCAGAGACACCCCGTTGCTGATTAAAGCAATCTGTATAGAAGGCTACAAGTGACCCCCAAAAAACTGCTATTCTGAAGTGCTGTATGAAAACAGGGAGCTGATTAAAGCTCCAAGTGTGTCAGGCCTCACTCCAGCTACTGAAAATCCTAAAAACACATCTATGAAAAATAAACACCCGCTGGTGGCTTTATCACAGCCGTATTTGATCTCCTACCTTTGTGCACCCAGTCCTTAGCAAACACAAACGTTAGTTAGCTGCAGCAAAACGTCTCAGCGAGCCCACAGCCATCTGTTTTCTCCCCTTGAGCAGAGGAGATGATTCAACGCTTGTTATTCAAATGAAAATCGTGTCTATCCCCTCCTGCCTCACAAGATACCCGCTGCTTTCTCCAGCCCAGGCTTCTCACAGGATGGACCCAGCCAGTTCACACCATTTCCCCTCCCAGTCTCTCTCTGCATTTCTCTCCTGCCTGTGCTTAGAGGGGTCGGGTAATTTGGATACAGCCTGGCCTAAAAATTAAACCATCATTGGTATCAGCAAACTAAAAAAAACAGCCTCGTATATTCAACGTGTCACTCGGGCATTTTGGAACATCTTGGTCTCGTGTCCACTGATCCACACGCACATCTGCCTGAATAGCTGTGCTCCAACAAACACAGGACAGGACCCAAACTACTGCTCCAAACCCCCACGCCACTGATGCACGTCGCTCAGCTCCAACAATAAAACTGCACCAATCAGTTTTACTTTTGTTTCCAGTCAGCTTTCAGTCCCCCCCCTCCCCTTTTTTTTTTTTTTGTGTTTTTTTTTCAGCCCCATCTCCTGTGCAGCATCACATTGTCTAGACCTCGTTAGCACGGCGGAACGCTGCAGGGCTGCACGTCGCTGCCTTTCCCTGGATCCCGAGTGGAAAAGCGGCTCGTTTCCCACGGCACGGCTGAGGACTAACCTGGAAAGCCCGGCCTTTGACACGCTGCTACGAAAACAATGTGGCTTTCGTAGGAAAACAAAGCCCAGGAACATGTCACGCAACCCAGGGCTTGACACATCTCCCGGACTGACTCGGAAG
>NW_008616759.1:0-2686 GCF_000691845.1 Merops nubicus
GAACACCAACTCATCTCAAAGCATCAAGTAAACAAGAACCCTTCACAGCTTTAACAGTGGCAACATTGGTTGCCCTGGGGGCAACTGGAATAGGCACCGGAACTGCTTCTTTTATTCAACAAAATCAAAGGCTTAAATCTTCGAGAATGGCGGTGGATGAGGATTTAGAGAAGATAGAAAAATCTATAAGTGCTTTGGAAACATCTTTAAGATCTTTATTGGAGGTAACCCTGCAAAACCAAAGGGGACTAGACCTATTACTTGCACAACAGGGAGGGTTATGTGCTGCATTGGAAGAGGAATGTTGTGTTTATGCTGATCACACCAGGGTGGTAAGAGATACCATGACTACATTAAGAGAAGGGTTAGAGAAAAGATGAAGGGAGAAAGAATCACAACAGAACTGGTATGAGTCATGGTTCAACTATTCCCCATACCCTTAGTGTTGCTAATTTTAGGATGAACTTTTGGACCATGCATTTTCAATAAACTCATTGCTATTATAAAGAGTAGACTAGAGGCAGCACATTTAATGCTTGTTAGAGCCAAGTATGATTTACTAGACTAAGCAACCCCAGTGGAAGAAACTTTGCTGTTAAGCCGTGCAGAACTTGAAAGGTTTGATAAACAAAATGGAGAAAAAGAAAAAGGGGGGGATTGTAATGGATAACCTGTAGTTTTTTTAATCAAAGTTTGATTGTTAAATTGCTTTCTTTTAATTACTTTGCTTGTTTGCTCTGAAACTCATTTTGCCTGCTTAAAGATTAACCAACAGAATTTGCTGTAAGGGCAGTCTGTTCGAAATCGCATGCTTGCTTGCTTTGAACATATAGCTATTCTGTGTTGTAAACAATGAAAATAGGGGGAAGAATTTGGGTTAGGTTGGGTAATCATGTGTGTAATGAAACAATCACCAAGAATGACACAACCCCCTCCTTCAAGACCACTAGAAGGCAGAAAAGACCCCCTAGCAACAGTTGGCGCAGCTGCAGAAGGAAGGGATACATTACACCGGAAGAAGAGTATATAATAAGAGACGGGGGGGGTTGTTGCGCACCGTTGGTGGAGTGAGGAAACTCCCCGGCCCCCCAGCGCTGTTTTACTTATTGCTGCTTGCTTAATAAAGTTACTAAATATTGGTGTGGTTTCGCTAATAAAATATAACAGCCCTGATAACCCAACAGGCTAGAATAGGGAACCCCAGCTGCCCAGGAATCCTGGAGGTGATCACAAACTGGCTAAAAGGCAATGATTTTGGGATGTGAAGTGCTCAGAATTGGGGTCTGACATATGGACAATTCCCTTCTCCGACTGTAAGAGAAATAATTGTGTCAGGAAAAGCCATCAGCTGTTGAGGGAAAGGCCAGATGAGTACCAAAACATTTCCATTAGCTCTCACCCAGGACCTGGCCAATCATAGCTTTAATACTACTATTGATAATAGTAAAAATAATAATAAAATGGAATATGTAGAAGTATATACAAAACCAGTATCAAAGCCAACTCCCCCTCCCCTCCAATGGCAATATGTCACCGCCACCCCCAATGCTGGGGATCAGGCCCCAGGGAAAAGTCCCAGGCTGGACTCAGCAGCAGACAGCAACTGGGTACAGGAACTGGATTCTGGTACTGAGTTCAGGAACACAGCTCAGGATCTAAGGCATAATGGATGAAGTCCTCCTCTGGATGCCAGCAATTGCAGAAGCAGCAAAAGTGAGCAAGAAGGCAGAAGGGAGACAGAAGTGGCACAGAAGGGCTTGCCCCTCCTGATCCTTCAGCTTTTATACTGAATACAACAGATATGGGATGAATACACCATTGGTGAATCTTAGGGTCACTTGTCTGCTCCTTCCTGCAAGTGCAGCTTTACTTTCTGCTCCCCTCGATGTGGTGCACAAGCTTTAGCAATAACCTTGGTCTGCATACCAATCCCTGGTAGTAACTCTAAACATGAAGTGTTGTCACTGCTCAAAGCAGTCTGCAAAAATATGCTGCTAACTTCAGACAGTGCAGTTAATTAGAAGAGCTTTAGCTGAAAAGTTACAATCATTGAACAGAACCAACTCTGTTCTACCCCAAACCAAGACATAATGACATAATATACAAAAGAAGTGATAATAATACCCTTGACCAGAGGTGTAGCTCCAGCTAGGAACTAACACCACCCACAGAAAACAACTACCCACTTTGAGGGCCAGTCCCTCCCCTTACATATAGTACATGATAAAAGTACAGTATCAAATATCCCATTGTCTGCTTCAGTTGTTCATCCCAGCTGTGGCTCTACCCAGTTGCAGCCTCTCCCATCTGAACTAAACCCAGGACAGGATTACACAGTTGCACATTAGAAATTTCTTCTGCTGACTGCTTGCCCAACTAGGAAGGATATTATCATTAACTAGCAGATAAACAACCAAAGCCCTCCCTCCACTCTTAAATCATACACCAAAGACCCAAAGTAGACCACAACTGAAGGAATGAATATACTAACACAGTCACTCACAGCATAGGATATGCAAAAGGGAACAAGCTGGCCAAGGAACCATGCCATGGTGGATGAAATGAGCCAGATGAGGATTCCAGTTATGCAGAAGTTTCCTACAGAGAAACTCATCTTTCTCCCCATCAACTTGGGAACTCCAATTGCTATGCAAAGTCAGGGAGCCCCTTTCAAGAACCAGAACCC
>NW_008616760.1:0-40206 GCF_000691845.1 Merops nubicus
TTTCTAATCCCGGATACGTCTGTAAGAGAAATTTTACTTTTCTGAATGCAAACTCAGAAGTAAATTTGTATTTTAAGTCATATTACAGCCTAATTGAAAGTGCTATAAACTACATATAATTTAATTAAAAAAAAAATTATATTGACTTTGAAATTACTCTGTACCTATCTTGTAGACAGACTGTGGAGACCTTTTGAGAGTGTCATGAAACCTAAAAACCAACCAACCAAAAAATCCCCTGACCTCCTTGGTCCTCTCTGTCCCCCCACAACCCCCCTCCCAAAAAAAAAAAAAAAAGAAAAAAAGGGGGTGGAGGAATAAACTAAAATGTCCCTTTTGGGTCCCTGCTTGCTCAGGTTGATCTGTGGAAAAATAGAATTACTCTTGAAACAGAAGTCAGAAATCAAGGGTTATTTAGTATGTTTAGTATGTTAGAAGCCTTATAGACATATATCAAGCATCTCTGAAGACATATGGCTTTGAAAAATACAGGTTATTCTGTGGAAAGGATAGCTAGCAAGTGTGAAGGTTTCTAGGAATCTAGGACTATCAAAGAAAGAAGAGGAAAATCTTTCAAACATACATAAGAATGAAAACAGAATGTTTGTCAGGAATGACACTAGGCAGCCAAAAGAACAAGCAAAGATGAGCGGATGAAGTAATTTCTCTGTTGTTAAGCAGTTTGCAGAAAGAACAAATTTAAGAAACGTTACCACAACAAGACATGTAAAGACTGGTCCCGTCCTGACAAGAGAGGGAGATCATCATGGGAAGGATTCACATTTGGATATTGTATGATTGTTTTGCCTTGAAATATACACTTCTGTATGATAACATGTACACAGTTGATTCAGGTGCTATGAAAACACTGTCAGGATAGAGTTGTGTTAGAGTAAAAGTTTACTTCAATTCTTTGTATTAAATTCTTGTGTAGAATTACATAAGAGCACAAATGAAAGATTTTTGCTTTTGTGTCTGGTATGTAGTAAATGTATAGTAGGTATGGCATGCAAGTTGAAGGAAATACCAAATAAAAGAGTCTGATCTAAATGATTTGGTGCAAGAACATGATTGTATTTTCATAGTAAAAAAAAAAAAAAGGAGTAAAATTTACAAGGAAGAAGATGCCAAAAATCTAGTGCACACACAGACATATTGCAAGAATGTAAATCTGGTCTTCGACTGCTCCACTGTGATGTCAACTTCATCTAAAGGGATCCACGCTCATGTAAAGTCTGACCATCCTCATTGAATGGGACACTTAAAAGATAAAGCTGTCACTGTTGCCATGCTGGTTTTTAATTTATAGTTTGTAAGAATTTTGTAAGCGTGTGCTGAGTCTTGACTGTGCTAGACATTGGTAAGACAATAGCTAATGGAAATTAAATCCTATTTGCACCAAAAGAACATAAGAAGAGTAAGTTCTCCATCACGGCTCGAAGCTTGCCTGGGGCCACACGCTTATGAAGTTTCCCCATGTAAATAGTAGAATAAAACAGTGCTGTGGGCTAGTGTAAAAGAGTGCATGGCAATCACATGACAATGCATGCCAATTTTATTGTATAATTACTTGATAACTGAACCACTAAGTTACCATATCCCTGCAGACAATGGACATGTTTTAATAATTTTTCACAGTCTTCATGAACTGTATCACAATTACATGTTTTTACAGAGGGACTTTGAATTCAAGTAATTTCTGTAGTCTCTAAGCCCTTTCTAAAACTCTGATCACAAATTCATATTATAACATTATTAAGGCAAGATACATGATAAGATTGTGTAGTCCAACGTAATGGACAATTACAATGAAAATGTAATTACAGCAACTACTGTAGCATAAGGGGTAGTTTGATGTAGTCCTGGCTTACCTGGTCTTTGTGGCCCATATTAGCAAAGTGGAGGTCACCACGTGCTTAAAGCATGGAGGAAGACATAGTTGTTAGAAAAACCAACAACAAACAAAAAAGCCCTACTGAAAGCTGCAAGACCTCCTTTTGAAGTCTTTGCTTGCATATATGTGAGTGTGTGCCTTTCCTCTGTTGGCCTTCAGAGTAACCAGAGGTGATCACAAAATAAGTTAAGTTAGAACTAAAACACCTGATTTTTCATTTTAGCATCCATTGGACAGTGTGGAATTTGTTTAATGTACTTGTATCTCAATGAGTTGCTGAACTGGAGAATCCTCCTAAACCAACACTACTAAGCACATGGACACGTATCGGAACTTGAGAACACTTAGCCCAGCTAATATCAGCAAGTGTACACCCCACAGCTACATTCTTTTCTACTCATACAGTCCTCTAGCTGCCATCTGCTCAATACAGAGTGGAATAACTCACTTTTAATGTGTGTTAACACTATCTCTGGATCAACATTTAAAAAAAAAAAAAAAGAAAAAAGATGCAATATTAAAATGCAACTGTAACACAGTGTGAATTGCAATTTGCCAATCTGAGTGGTTAGGACTGTGAAATTTTATTGGCACCACTGACTGAGCTCCGATGAAGAGAGTGTATCTGTTTGCCACTGAAAACAAATGCAACTGTTACGGTTTTGTTCTTTGACTATTTTAATAGAGGAAATTTGCTTTCCAAAACAAAAAAAAAAACCAAACAAACAAACAAAAAAAAAACCACAAACAAACAAACAAAAACAAACAAAAAACCTGCTTAAGACTGCTGTTAAGTAACTGATGAATAAAAGGAAAAAACCTGTTAATTCCAAAAGTAAAAACAGATTTTCAGCTGGTCAGTCAGACTGACATCGCTGCTGAAAACCAGAAATTTCTCCTTTCTTTATATACATATATATGCATGTATCTACAGAAAGCCATGTAAGTCAAGCACTTTTTCAAAATGCTGCAATGCCTGACCTGCACATAATTATGCTCCCATTAGCAAACACGGTTCTATTATGTACATTCCTCTACCTATTTGCTCAGCTCAAAACTGATGAAAATGTACTTACTCTCATGGTATGTCTCAAAGGCTAATGACAAAACTCTCTTTCTCTTTAGTGGCAGCAACATGCCTATAGGTATAAACTTTTACGATAAATAAATTGCCAGTAAGTAAGGCTAAAGTTAGATACAAAATAATAAAATTTCATGTCCCGAATGGTAGCTGACAATGTGTTAGGACTTGTAGTAGACTACCGTGATGGTGGATGCTAAGAGACAATTACTATCATCATGTACATTACAAATTTAATTGAATAGCAATGTAATTTCTATTTAAAGGGTAAGAATGATCCATTTCTTTATCAAAGGAGTCATAGTTATTTTTTTCATTTTGGATTTTGGGCAGACATAAGAGAATGCCCGCAAAGGGTCCGGTGGAAGATTTAGAGAGTCTAATGTATGCCGGGATGTGGCGTTTAAGAGCTCCTTAGTGCCATATTTGGTTAAGCCATTAAAAATCTTAGCTAAATGGCCCATTATTTAGTCTCATTTTTGGAAGTGAGTAATTTGCTGTGAACTAGAATGCAGAGTAGCAGAGAGCTTACCTAAATTATTCTTGCATTTCCAAGCCACTGTAGGAAAGAAAACTGGGTGAGACTGAGGGATAAGGAGATTGACAGACTTGCTCCTGTAAACCATAAAAAGGAATAAATTGTACTGCTGTACAGTCAGTTTGAGATGTGTGCAGCACATAAAGTTGATGTCTTTGTGTTGGAACAGAATGTGACATCTCCAAACCTTCAAATTTTGCTTCACAAAGTATGAGAAAATCCAGTTCCCAAAATAAGCACTCTTGTTATTCCCTGACGAACTTTCTTTGTGATTTACCCTTTGACCTGTAACATTTAGGATGTTTCTGCAAACCTCTGTAAGTCTGAAATCTGAAAAAGCCCAGCGTGGTTGCTCACGCTGTCATAGAAAATAGAGCAACAACTTGAGGTCAAACCCATACAATAGTTTGAGTTGTTTACATGTGGAGGCACTGGCTGTGTTTCATGTACATAGCACAGAGGTCAGCTGTCTGTAAGTGACAAGGTCAAAAGCTGACCTTTCCATTTCACAGGAAATTCTGGATTTGAGAGAGAGAGGAGGGAATTGTCCCACTGAAACACAAAGGATACATTTGAGGTTTTCCCACAGAAGGAGAGAAATAATACTTTAAAAATAGTCTATAGAATTTCAAGCTGAACCTAACCCTGCAAACTCAAGTTCGAGGCTCTCAGGTCTCCTTTATGGCAGATTTGTGAGAAACTTGGAGTGCAGAAAATTTTCCAGTCATTGCCAGGCTGAAACTTTTGTCACATGACAGTATAGGTATTTCCAGGATCTTAGACCCCTTGCAGCATTGACAGGGTGTGCAGGGCACATCATGCAAAAGAACATAATTCACATGGAGTATCTGGGAAACACAAAGATCCTCCAGTGTGTTACGTAACAACTTTGTCAAAACCAGCGCTTCTAGCTATAGTTTAGCATACGATCAATATTGTTTCACAGGAAAATTCCTGGATGATACTGTGTTACTTGTCATTTTAACTATGTTTTAAAATAAGTTCAGGATAGTTTGCATTGAAAGGGATGAGCCAGGTCTGTTCTAGAAAACTGTTTCCCATCACTTATAAAGGGCATGAACCTGCTTCAGCTATGGCCAGCATTCAGTGATTTGCACTGGTAAGTCTACTACTCTATCCTTATATGATTCTAGATAAGCCAGTAGCTCCCTTGTTTTGGTTTCCACGGTAGGATGTGTGTTTAAAGACATTTGTGTGCCCTCTGGAAGGGTTTTTGTCCTGACTTCAATTTTATCCATGTAGAGACATGAGCTTTGTAACAAGCCTATAGAAAATGACAATCCGAAAACACAACTTTTTTTTTTTTTTTTTTTAATTTTTTTTTTATTTTTGGAAATTGATCTAGTTAGAATCAGGTAATGTTTGGCGCACATTTTGATGTTGGTTTCAAACCATATAATTGAAATGGCTTTTAATGAAAGCCTTTGTGATTTTGTAACCAGTTACAGGCACAGTCAACCCATTACAGGTGAGAAGTTTCATTTTATGTTTATTATTCATTTTACATTTGCTTTGAGTTTTGGAACCTCTTACACAGTCCAGCAGTGCTTATATCAGCTCACTTCACAGCTATTCCACACCACACATCAAGAAATAGATTGTAAAGAAAATGTGTACAAATCACTGCCAGTAATGCTACCTGTGTATGTTACAAGGTCTTACTGCATTAGAAAGGAGACTGGTCAAAACCATGATAAGAATACAGCTGCAGCACACTATTGGGATTTAGCTGAAGAGATTATGGAAAGAGAAACCTTTTCAAGACTTTGCAGAATTTTCTACACTTAACCTCTGGAGCTGGTGAGTCAAACACACAAGCTAAATTAAGAACCAAAAATCCGATCAGCCTGCTGGAGGATAGACATGTTCTTTCTGTTGTGGATTTTTAACATAAAATTAATTTCTAAGTAGTAACCAAATTAAACATAGATTAATATATATATATTAATTTGATATAGTATATTTAAGTGTTTACCCAGTCAGGCAACAATATCAACACCATGTGATTATTTGATCAGTCATAGGCAGGCAGCACAGATACAGGAGATGTTGAGTGCCAAGTATACAGAAGCTTTTATGGAGTACATTTTCAGAATAAATTAGAATAATGAATATGTTAAAGGAGATCATTATCTGCTCAGCAATATTCCACAGTCAGGAGAAGAAGCTAAATTAATCTGCTAAACTATTCATTGCAAATTATTCACCTAACTCTAACTGTGTTAATTAATACATACCTGATCTAGAAGAACAGCAAAAAGCCAAGGTGTCAGACAAGGAAGGTGGATAAAAACAATATTATTGCTATATATTTGACTCACAATACATGTCTATTACCTGAAGGCCACAATTTGTCCGTTGCACCCTCCTTGCAGAAGGAGGCCACAACTACCTCTAGTCAGTAAGGGATTTTTCTACAGCCAGCAACGGAAAAAAATCCTCTCCCTGTAAAAGGCCATATTTGACAGTCATTTTCCAAGGCTTGCCTTAGGCTGAATACTTTTTATTCTCCTTCATCCTCTTCCCTGTCCTATATGAAAATCATGCTTGTTATCAACACTTTTTTCCTGCCTTTCCTCCCTCTCTTTCCAGGCTTCGAGCTTGAGGCAAAGTCCTTTTTGTACTACTATCCCTGGCCAGGGAGTGGGAAAACAAATTTCTAGGGCTGTCTTCTTTCTGTGTCTGAGAAGAAGAAAAAAAGTGAACATTTTTGGCTTTTTTTTTTTTTTTTTTAAATAAAGATCCAGTCATTTCCACAGAAGAATGAACAAGCTCAGTGTAAGTTAATGGATAAAGGATGCCTGAGAATCATGAACTGGTGGACAGAAGGACACATACATACATGGTCTCCTGTCTACAGTTCCTTATCTCATCCCTGTATAAGCAACAACTTAATGCACTTTACTCAAACACACCCAGCATATTAAATGTATTCTGACTCCCTTCTCTCAGGAACTTACTTCGTCATTCTCCATTCCTTCTCTGTCCACCATTCAAGGGACCGTATTTCTGCTTCAGTTTCATTCTAGCTATTACTCTAACAAATTATCTCCTTCTTCCCTGACTCCTTGTGCCTCTCCCAGTCCCTGCTAGACTCTGACTTTCTGGACTTCCCTACCTTGTGCCCATTCCCTCTCTCTAGCTGACCACTCTGGACTGTATGTGGATGTCCACATTCAGTTGTGCCATTCTGCCCAGTAGCTCAAACATAAACAAAGTCTTTAAAGACCTAAGAAATTCAACTTGATGGAGTTCAGCACCATTTGCAGCACAAGGCCTTTGCAGCATAATCTAGACAAACACCCTCAAAATCCAGTTATTAATTTTCTTGTATTCCCAGGCTTGTAGGCAGGGACTTCCAAAAATTGATCTCAAAGAAAGAAGGTGCCTGCCTTTCACTTCATGGGGAGTGTTTGGATCCAAACAAACTAATGACTGCCTTTCAGCATGTGGGCTGAGCAGCATTTCCAGGTTTTGTCATCATGAGGCTGTTATCCAATGAGTCAGTGGTAAACCAGGAATCTTGAAGTGCTTTAGAACTATAGTGCTCTCTTTATCCCTGGTGATGTATTGTGTGTCAAAATGGCTAACTGACTCAGGGAGAGATGCTGGAAATATTAAAAGGTACTGGTGGGAATGAAGTTTATTTATGTGTTCCTGCACAGTGTAGGGCTTTGTGGGTTTTAGCTACTTAAGTGGCCTTGAGAAATGTGTAAACTACAACTTTTTCCAAGATCATGCTTCCCCAGAGTAAATGGATCCAAAATCGCTGTTCTGTAGTTTAATTATGTTTATGAAGTCCCAGTTCATTTCCTGTTTTCTGCACAAATGCCACCCCAAAGCATTGTTTGGTTATACAGTAGTCTGTTTAATGGTTCTTATTCTCCAGTTTTAGATTCACATAACAAATATTTGCCTGTAGCCAACACCTGAGTCTTGCTGTTTAGGCCTCTGACATGAATGCATATATAGTACTATATGTGCCCACATGTATCAAACATAGGAATATTTTAAATTAATTAGTTTAATTTCATTTTGTGGAAATCATTTATACATAGTACTCTAATATTCTACTGAGAATTTTTCAATGCAGTCATAAATGTGTTTTCATTGGCATTCCAACAGGGTTTTTTCTTGTAAAGCTCTCCACTGACACTCTGCTCATGCTTTCTGTTATCCTTCCAGCTTTGTCTTCAGCTGAACACACTCCTTTTTTTTTCTTCCTCCAAATGATTATTTGCATGAGGATTTGCATTTAAATGGATGCAGAAAGTGCATTAACAACACCTACATTAACAAAGCAGAAACTGCTCAGTATTTGTTACTGCCAGATATGAATTTTTTTTTAATAAAATAAATCAATTAATATTTCTTATAGCTGTTCTCTGGTGTCTGCATTTAGGCAGAAACTCTTCTTTGGATTATGTTCAACACAGACAGTGCACAGAACATTTTACATGTGTTGTAGCCTGATCAGAAAAAAGAACGATGTCCAAAAATTAAGAGTCTTGGTTGACATCTGTTTTCTATCCAGATGGACTGGATTCATAGAATCTCAAGATTAGAGACTAGAATTTGCTCTGAAATGATTCTCCCTTTACACCTTCATTTGCTTTGTAATAAAACCAGTTTAAAGGATTTTCGGGGTTAAAAATCCAAGCCCTTAAACCATTAGCAATGTCTGTTTTTTTGCTGTGCAGGTCATGGAAATGTTGCAAATAGCTTGAATATATAAAAGAGATACAGTGTGGTTATGAACAGAACTGTTGTGACTTGCATATAAAGTAACAATGTAAGATCTTTTAGTGTTATAAGTGAGAAAAATAAATTGGACTTGGCTAAAGCGTTCTATTGCAGAATAATGTTTTCTGTTTATTGTTAATTATCTTGTACTTAAAATAGCCTGTTTAAATGTATATTATTTATACAGTATTACATGACTTAACACAAATAATTTACACAGAATATGAAATTAATTTCTAATTAACTTTTAGTTCAGGTGGCTTGTGAAGTTACTTCGGATGAAAAGTTTCTGATTTTCTACTGGGTCCTTGAGGGTTAAGTGGCACTATAATTACAAACATTCATTTGCAACATTTTTTTCCCCCTTAAGTATTTTCATAAGTTTCATTAATCTAGAATCCTGGCATGAAAGACAAAAGAAGAAGAAAACATAGACTAGGAGTCAAGAAATTATTTGCCTTATATTTTTCTGTCTGCTGAAGAAAGGTGGAGAAATCTACCAGGATTCTGAACATTAAATGGTACTGAGACCTCTGAGCCCCAAAATACAATTGTTGTTTATTGCCCAAAACCAGTTTGCTATATACTGTATGTGCTAAAGAGAAATCCATAAACTTCAGAGGTAAATCTCTAACAAGTCTTTCTTGTTCATGCAAATGAAAAAAAAAACCAACATCACTATATTTCCCTACCTGCTGATATGGAATGGGTTTAAATAAAGGAAATTCCTTGCTTTGAACGAGATTTGTGGTGAAAGATCGTGGTTTCACATTTCATAGTTAGTGGTTCCCATGTCTGTACTTTAGCAAATGTAATAAATAAGGCAGATGCTAAAACCAGCCTTACAAAGACAGTAATAATCTTGCAAAAGAAACAATGATTTTTGAATCAAATAAGGCATATGGAAACATAATATTTACAAAGGTTCTCTTTAGGCTTGTGTAATGTTAAATCTTCCTCTGTAATCTTGCTTTCAGCCTTATATACTTTCAAGATAACATCTAAGAGGAAAAGCAAAATCATAACAACAGGAGCATTTGTACGTGGCACCTTCACCAAAGCAGTGGAACAGACAAGACAAAGATTTGCTCTCAGACATTCATCTCAGCTACTCTCATGTCACACCCATTGCCTTTGGAGGACATACACAGAAGGCAGGGTCAGGTAAGGCCCTGTGCATTTGCAGAATGAGTACTGAAGAGTCACTAATAAAAGGCACACAAGTTGCATTGGTACAAAGAGGAAATGAGGCTGGCAAGCTTTCTTTTAAGTAGATAAAGAATAACCTTCCCCTTCCCCCTTTGTGCCAGTTTGTTGTATCTCAGAGAGTAAAGAACAGTTGATTTACGCTGATGTAAATTTACTGAAATCATGAGTATTTTACATAAAGGAAGATCTGCCTCCAATGTCTTTACTGATGTCTTTATGGCGGTTAGTTGCCCTGATGAGAATTCAGTGCACAGAATGCCCAGGTCTCGTGCACTCTTCCATCTTCAGAGCTGCCATCATGTCAATACACTAATTTAGACAGAGAGCAGTTCTGTGTGTTATACTTAATATACATTCACAGTGTGCAGTGTAATTGTTTCTTTGAAGCTGATAACGTTTTTTTATTGCTTAAAAAACAATTTGCTGTACTGTGTGGTAATATAATAATTGGTTTATGTAGTGAATACATGTCATTATATACACTGAGCCAAATTCTCCAGTCAGTTAGAGTTTGTATCCGTGTACAATAAAAGCAAACCCACAGAAATAACAGGAGTCTACCACCTCAGTATTATCATGACAAAATTTTGGACTGTAATTTTGGTCAAAATTTTTGCTGGCTTCTGGTCTGTAGGAGGAACATTGGAAATAGTACACATGTCATTCCCACCTGGGTGCACTGATTCCTGGGCTAGAGCTACTGGTTGAATTCCCTCCAGCTGCCTCTTCTGTGGGGTAGGCTAGAGACTATCTAGGTGACATCTGACTGGGTCAAGACCTTGAGAAGGACAGGTCTGTGCTTAGGAACATGTAGAAGCTGATCACCCAGCACGACTCCTTCTTCAAAGTTAGGTGCTGGGAGGCTTCAGGGTCCCATCCAGGGACTGTGTGTGCTAGTGGCATCTGGATGCTTCATGTGGTGGCTGAGGGAGTCATCCAGGTTTAGGCCTTCCTTCAGAATCTAATTATTGAATAAATGAGGAATGAGACAAAGGTATTTCAGAGAAAAATAAGAACCAAACAAAATTATGAAAAAGAACGTGTTAGCTCATTTCAAAGTTTGTACAGAGACATAATAAACCACTGGTAAACTATTTGCAGCTTGAACTCAGCAGACCAAAGGGTGAATTCATCCTCTCATCCACAAATATTTGGAAATGAAGTGGGGATCATACATGCAAAGCAAAGAACTTTGCTCTATTCAAGGTCTGGAACTGAGATGTAGATATTTGAAAGGAACCAGGAATTTTCATGCCTTCTCAACCTCATCTATAAAGCAAGCTAGTACTTTGAGAAGTCCATTATCTTTTGGATATTTTTTTCTGATAAAAGAAGAAATAAAAAGCCATGACTCGAAAACTAAGTATTCACAAAAGATTTTTTAAAACTTTATAATTATTATAGAGTAAACATAAGGACAATTTTATTTATTTAGAAATTTATTTTGTGTTTCATTGTAACTAATTTTCTCCTCAGAATATAGCATTCTGCTATAGCAAGACTGCTGTATCACAATAACCAACAAAGAAGCCTAAGGAATAAGCAGCTTTAGGAAACCTAAGATAAATAAACAGCAGTAGATTGCTCTAGGCACTAGCTTTTACTAATTTTGGTTTGTTGTTGTTCATGTCAGTTAGGTTCAACAAACTAGCTTTCTGGTAATGCTTTGGTTTCTTGTGTGACATTTCAAGAACCAGCTCGACAGTTTCTGTGTTTTTATTAGATTTTCTAGTTCCATATAGGTGTGTAAGGTCCAACTTGCCTAATTGTCTTAGATTTCTTACAGCTAGATTCAACCGATGCATAGAACAAGGCCAATAGCAGAACCCCCTACATGTAGGTGTTACTTCTGTGTTTTGCCTCACAAAATGTTCACAGGGAAGTTGAAAACGTTGCCCGTTTCACCAGTTTGCAAAAAATATGTTAATTAGAGGTGGCTAAAGCGTGACAAAAATATCATTTAAAAAAAAAAATTAGAAAAGAAAGACAGAGAGGAAGAAAAACATATGATTGCATTCCTGTGGGTTTTCCTTTGGGGATTAAGAAATACCTTCAGAGTACTAGGTATTAAGAAGTGAATGCTGTTTCCATTACTTTGAGTGTCCTCTTCCTTGGAGGCAACTTTACAAAGCTGATTTTGTATCTACATTAATTCCTCTTCCCGGCCATTCTGTTCCAGCAACTTTCTTCTCCCAGCATAAAAAGTGTATAAGTGAAATCTCAGGTTTTGTAAAGTCAGCTGAAGTGTTTCAGACCTTTCAGTTGGATCATTAAAGTCTGGTTGACTGTAAGAGCAACTGGACATCCAGAACCTGTGTAGATGTTCTGAATATGTCCATGTGTTTCACCCAAAGAGAATCTCTAATCTGTCTGGACATATATTTTAAAAGAGTAGATTTTCATTCCTTCAAGTCTGGAACAATATTTTCATTTATCTGCAAAGAACTGCAGAATAATTTTACATGATTGACTGAGTGGGTGATGAAACAGCGTATGAAACTCAGTGTCTATAAATGCAAAGTAATGCACATGCAGAAAAAAAAAATCCTAATTATACATATGCAGTTATAGGTTGTTAATTGGTTCAGAAAAGAGGGCTTATCACTGGATAGTTCTATGGGAAGTAATTTCAATGGCAATTAAAAAAAGGCAAGCATAATGTTAAGAGCTATCAGGAAAGGCTGTGATTGTTAAAACAGAAAAGCACATTATGCCTATGTATAAAACCATGTTATAGACCCTTTTTGAACAGTGCAGAAAGTATTTTTTTCCATCTGCTCTGGGCTTAGCTAGTTTAGTGTTAATTTGCACCTGCAGGGAGCTGGGAGGGAGGGACAGCCAGGACAGGTGGAGGCACCAGCCCACAGGATATTCAACACCATACTGATGTCATAGAATCATAGAATCACTATGGTTGTAAAGGACCTCTAGGATCACCAAGTCCAACCCTCATCCCAACATTTCCCTAACCACTAGACCATAAGCTCAAGTGCTACATCTATTCGTTTTTTGAACAGGTCAACCGGGGACCATCAACCAGGGATGATGACTCCACCGCCTCCCTGGGTAGCCCGTTCCAGTGCCCAACCACTCTCTCAGGGAAGAAATTAATCTTAATATCCAATTTAAACCTCCTTTGATGCAACTTGAGGCCATTTCCTCTTGCCCCATCATTACTAATTTGGGAGAAGAGACCAACATCAGCCTCACTACAATCTCCTTTTAGGACGATATCCATGGCTTTTTGACTTTTTCTCCCTATTCTCCTTCCCACACCAGAGTTGGTGGGGTGGTGGGTGAGCAGCCACATGATGCTCAGTTCCTGGCTGGGTGTGATATGATACCATATCAGAAAGGAAATAGTAAAAATATATGGAAAAACAAGAATTGTCAGATTTGAAAACAGTTTCTCTCCAAAGAGACAATGAAAAAAAATTCAGCTTGGAAAGGAGATGAGTTGGAAAGGAAAAGAGGAAAAGAAAGGCCTTTGAAACCATCAACAGATAAGGAGATAAGCAGGGAAAGTTTATTCATTTACTCAGTATATGAGGACTGTGGTGTTCAATGAATTTATGAAGCAGCATGTTTAACACAAACTTTTAACATAATGCATGGCTAGCAGGTAAAATTCTCTTGTACAGAACATAGAGGGATTAGGAAAAAAAAAAAGAATCTGTTTAGACAAGTTCATAACAGATAGGTTCATTGATGACAGTTGCATACAATGTTTCTTCCGAGGAAGTCATTGGCCTGCTGTTAGGTGGATATACCATGAAAAATGTTATTCCTTTTCCAAATGAGTCAAAATGAGTCAGATTAGGTAAGATTAGTGCTATAAGAAATCTCAAAGATCAGCTCAGAAAACTCAATAAGGGAATGCAACTGAACGAAAGAAAATCTGAAGTACTGTAATGGAAAGAAACCTTTCAGAATCTCACAACACATGAATTGTTAGTCAGGAAAAAAGTGCATGCTACTGTGCTGCAAAAAAAAAAAAAGTCTGCAGAAAACAAGATGTTACATTGTCTTAGGAAAAGTACACAAAACACTGAAAGTGGTCTGATGTTCTTTTAGTGCACAGAATGCTTTGGGTATAGTAAATAGTTCTGGCCAACATATAAAATACTGGCTAACAAGAAAAAAAGTCTAGGAAAGGGCAATGCAAATGTTTACGACACAGCAAGTGTTCACTGAACAGTCATTTGAGAAGACTGTTTAGCTCATGAAAAAAAGGCATAAGAAAGGACATAATAGGACTATGTCATGGAAGTAATGGGAAAGACCATCCTGCAACTCCAGCAGAACATGACTCAGAATACATAGCAATTGTTAGTTCTAAATTCAGATGAATCGCTTAGAAGAGTTATTTTTCCTTCTAGTACTGCTTAACCCACCTGATTTAAAACCACCGTATGTTCAAACAGAGGAAGAAAAAGGATAAGAGTTATGGAATGAGTGAATCGAGAGAGTATTATCAAACCAACATATGCTATTTTTTTCTTGTGTGTCCTCTTTTCAGTACTACAATGATGTCAGTAGAAGCAACTCTTTAAATATCTGAAGTTGAAATATTCAAGAAAATAATTTTGAGGATGTTTCTTCCCAGTTGTCTACTTTATAGAGAATGAAATTTTGAATGACAACAGAAGTCAACTTCACAGCTTGGAAGCTGCTTTTCCAGAAGCAGGGACTGGTGATGCCCAGGAATGCTAGAAAAGTGTGATAAACAGAGCCTTCTTCAATTAGGGTTGTATGGCTAGTACACTTGACATTTTATTGGTTTAGAGGCTTCAGTTTTGTCAGATTCACTTTTCAAGGCTAGTAGAATGAAGTTCCACTTGTACTCTATAGTTCCTCCACACACTATGCCAGAGGTGTTTAATTATTCGAGTTCAACTGATTTCTCAGGAAAATTTTTCTACTCTCCTTTTCAAATTCTGACCGTAAAGGAACCCTCTTAAAGGTTCAAAATAATTTGTCTTAGAAATAAATACCTGATTGTTCTTCATCAAAAGTACAACTGATGCCCTGGTTTTGACTTGGAAATAACCTACCACTTGATAATATTTCACTTTGGCTGTCTTCCTTTAACACATTATCTTACATTATCTAATCTTTAGAAATTTACCTTTTGGAGTCATTAATAATAACAGTTCATTAATTTCAGCAGATCCTCATTAGCAACACTATTTATTTTAGATCCTCATTAACCTGTCAGAGAAGAGCTTTGGAACCACCACTGTAAGATCAAAGCAGGTTCCAATCAGCTCTAATTAAGGTGAATGAAGTGTCACATGTTAACTTTCAGTGTCTTTGTCTCTTAGCGGATTGATAGCTTTCTGCTCAGATCCAGTTGCAGATACATAATTTTTTGGACTTGTTTGTGTTCCACCTCTGTTTACACAAATAACAAGGATAATGGTATAGCTAGAGAAGAACAAATTTGTTACAAAATAAAGTGCTATGCACACAGTTTACCAAAGAAGGAGTTGCTAGGGAGAGGTATGTATTTGGAGCAGTCTTTTTGTAAACATAAGCATTTAGATTTGTGTACATCAGCAGTTTGGTGTATTCAGCCTACAAGGGACTTCAGATTTAAATTAAGTAGTTAAGAGGTCATGTTCATATACAAGGATGCATGAAGATCTGAACTTGAAGTACAGCAAAATGACTGTAAAAAAAACTGTAAAAAACTCCTAATGACAGCCATCTGGTTTTGATCACCATGGCAGCACTGAAACACTCTTAAGACTATGTCAGATAGCTCACTGATTACCTTGGGAGAAACTTGACTAAGTTCACCAAAGTGGGTCATTTAATGTTCCTAGGCTAGCTGCAGAAAAACCTGCCTCTAAAGTGCAATTGTGAAGCTCAAGCACCATTTCTATTCACAAAGATAACCAGCACACTGTAAAGACCTCTTGTGAAATACCTTATGCCTGACAAAGAAGAAAAATGGAGATGGCTTATGGCTATAAGGATCATTCATGTGTCTCAGTTCATTACCACGGATTCATCTGGTTAATTCACTGGAGGTGGTTACAAGGGAAGAGGAGGAGCAATAGGAGTTGTATGATAAATTAATGGTGTGTAATTGGCAAATTAATTACAGATAAGCATTTCTGAAAATGTGTTATTCGTAGCAATAATATAATGGTACCCACGAATCACAATTTTTTAGGATGTACTAAGTGCAGTTGGAATCTGTTACCTCTCTGCCATGCTCTCTTTTCCCCTTGCTTAGCTTTGATGTTGCCCTTCTCAGCTTCATCAAAAATTGCTGAAAGAATGACTGAAAGTAAGTATTCCAGAAGTTTGTTTTGTGGACGTTAGGCTTGTACAGGCAACTCTAGTGTTTCCAGTCCAGTGAAATATAAACATCTGCTTTAACGATACTAAATTCTTGTTGCCACCAGCACCTTTCAAGCCATCCAAGTATTAATGAATCCATTGCATCCCAGGTATATCAACAGATGGCCACAGAAACAACAAAAACTGGACAATGAGAGGAGGGATGAAAGAAGGTTACTAACCTATAAAAGGGGTAAAAACAGATTGGTAACTACCTTAAGCAAGAGAGGAGAAGGGAAAGATAAAAGACTAGAAAAGCATTGAGGGGTCAGAGAGACTGAGGAAAAGAGATGGCAATCTGGTTAAGGTTGAAAACATTTGCTGCTGAAAGTACCTGTTTGCAGTTGTTCATTGTTTCAAAATTCTCACTTCTCTGTGTCATGATTATATATAATTGGTCTCTCCTCAAACGTGATTTTTTTTTCTCCCTTTTGCTGTTGGAGTAAAGTAAATTCAGCTGTTCCTGATTTCTGCTCAAGTGAAAATACTACAGTTTCCTTTTTAATAAAGAGAAAAGTTGTTGCAACTGGATTTTTTCTCTTTAACATAACTAAGAAATGACAAAATTTTGATATATGAAACTCAGCATGTAACTAGTCCCCAGTGAATAGTACTTATTTTGCTAGATTGTATAAGAGTTGATTGTAAAATAATGAAGTTATGAACATTTTAAAGCGTACCCTTGAGCAAATGCAGTAGAAAATTCCATCAATGTTTAAATGGAGTTGTTAACCATAGACATGCACATGTGCATAAAGCTGATTCTCTGTGTAACAGGATACTTGAGCTACAGCAGATGTAACTTTTTTATAAATAGTTGGGTGTTGTTTTGGATTACCTCAAAAGGTTTTTTTCCTATCTTCCCATACTCTTATAACTCAACGTGTTATTGACCAAAATTGTATGAAGTGAAGATCTTTTCACATTGTCTGCTACACAAGATACAAGGACTTGCTCTAGAATGAGTGGTTAGTCACTGCTGTCGAGGCCAGACAAAAGAACCTGGCCTAAACTCTCTGGGAAGGTCGAGCTAAGGTTTTCTCCATTTGACTTAGTAGAGTTAAGCCTCAAATGCACATGAATGCAAAAAAACCCCCACATTACTGTTCTTGTATAAATAAGGTAAAATTACTCATTTTTGGCTAATGATTTTAATGGAACCACATTGCTGAAAGCTAATTTTTATTTTCTATAAATTTTATCTGATTTCCGTTGCAATCAAAAATCAGATTAATGCCTAGATTGATATAATGAAAATAGTGACAAGACTGTAAATATTTCATGAGGTGAATAAACTGTGATTTCCTTCTAATAATTTGTCTTGATATGGATGAAAAGCCACTGGAAAAAAAACTTAGCTCATGAAAAAGTGAGAAAGTCTATTTTTGTGGCACAAAACTATTTTACCCACTTGTCTGCTTCTGAGCCACCCAAGACTGCAAGATATTTGAGGTTTTATAAGCTAATCAAGTTGGGGTCTGTTTTGTAACAAGATGGACAATTTCAAAAGGAAACTCAGGTGCTGTAGGACATGATATTGATGAAACAGTAGGTGGCATGTTTCTCTGCAGTACCCTACATCCTAACCAGCATTAACTTAAACATAAGCTTAAGTTTGATCATTAAATATTCCCTCTCAAATAAATGGGTTTAATCACATGCTTAAACTTAAATAAGTGCATAGGTGATCTTTCTAGACTGGGGTCTGAATCCTGGAGAAGTTGCCTAATTCAGGAGATATCCATGCGGCGAGGATGGAAAGGGAGTTCCTAACCATACACAATAGTCACTTGTGTTCCTGTAATGTGTTATGTGAAAACAGGGTAAGTGGTAATACTTGAGCAGCCACTTTGTTATCTAGAAATTATTACATTATAATTAGTTGTCATAACACTGGTGTAGACTGTTAGTGCTAATAAAGGGTAACGTAAATGTCAAGCCTATGAGATGGTTGTACAGAAACAAAATATTTCCATTAATATATTCAGAGTTAAATTCAAATAGACATTTCCTCTCTGGCTTTTTGCAGACTGAACATTGCACTATGGCTTGGCCAGGCCTCTGAAAACTCTTGTATTTTCACTTGGAAAAACAGGTCATGGTTTTCTTCTTTTTTTAACTTATTTTCAGTTTCTGGTAAAGTAAAAGCTCTAGGTATGGATAAAAATTGAACACAGCATTTGAGTTCATGAGAACACAAAACTCTGGACATTTTTTAACAACGTGTGTCTGTGGAGTTAGCGGTAGTTGCTATTACAATTCACAGAACAACACTTCAGGGTACTTCATTATGAAAGGTACTATATATACGTAAGTTATTACTGATGTTAATGGGATTAACCAATGTAAGTATCTAGTGTCTCACGGGGACAATAAATCGTAAAAAATATTCCTACTGATTTTTCCAAATAAATATTTTTCTGCTATCCTGGCACAGCATCTAAATTCAGCTAAGAAGGTGGTTCATATATTTTTTTTATTTTCTACCCTTGTTCTGTGTGCTTTTGATTATAATGCAATTTTGCTTGGCAACAACCACAGCTTAAAATTGTATTCCATGCATGCAATTTTGAGCTAGAAGTAGAAAACCCAGGAGTGTACTTTTCAGCGCATCTGTTTTTGTTGTTGCTTGAGATGTGTGCAGTTGGAGAGCATCTAACATATGAAAAGCTATATTTGAAAAGATTAATCTTCAGTTAAAAATGATGCGGGAAAACTCACAATGTAGAATATTTGCAAAAGATAACATACTTCTATTTAGCATGGTTGCAAATCAACCTGTAACAACTAATGTTCATTGATTGGCCATGTTTTATCTACTAGAGCACATAACAGTGTTTGAACAGAAACAACACAGAAACATCCAGCTTTTTGACTTTAGCTTTAATAGGGTTGTCTTGATTACATTGCACAAATGATGATAGGCTTGATTAAGTGACTTTATTTCATTTAGATCTTTAAATAGCTGAGTATGTAATTTGTAGTTTAACCTACTCAGTTACCTTTGTGTTACCATGGCAATAAAATACTACACATTGGAATGACATTTGACATACATTTAATTTTTGTAATTTGCAATCAAGACAGCAATATGAGTATGCTTTATTTTAAGATGGCTTGGAAGTAACAGGAACAAAAATATCTTCCCAGTAGCCATAAATCACAGTAAACTGTATGCATCGGTTACCCTTGCTTTTGAAAACAAGTGTGTGACTTAGAATTACATGAACAGCTCCCTGTGGACATCAGTTTAATGGTCAGTGTCACTTTGAAATGCAACTAGAATATTTGCACTCAATTGAAAAGGAACTGGAAAGTAGACAGAAATTACCATCTTGCCTACTGTCTTAATCCCACTTCTTAAATACTGCACTTGAGTTCTAGTTACTTTTCTTATAAAAGATTCAGGAACACAACTATGAAAGGCCACATGTATGATCAGATGTACGGGGTGGGTTGCCTGTGTGTGTGAAATAGAGACCTATAAAGTGGGGAATGGCAGTGAGATTATTCATAGCTTCTCAAAAGACAGAAGGAGATGCAAATCTAAAACAAATAAAAAGATTTTTTTTTTTCATGGGGTACATAAAAATGAAGACTACAGAAGTATTCCCACACAAGACTGAATGTATAAATTGGTTTAAAAAGGACCTAGAAGATAAGTTTGCTGGTGGCTGTTAAGTGAAACAGTCCAAATGCAATCTCTAGCACAGAGAGTCAAAAAATTGTGGTGGGGAAAAAGCTGGAAGGAGAAGAGATGGTACTACTAATTTCTCATATGACCTAGTCCTTTTTCTAAAGTGGCAGCTGCGGGTATCTTTCAGACATAGGATGCATGTTCGATGCACCTTTCATCCAGCCTGGTTTGGCAATTCTTAGGTATCTTATCTGGTAACAAAACATACATTTGAAAGGTGTCCTGGTTCCGTATAAAAAGGGGTTCAGGGAAGGACCCACACGAAACAGAACTATGTACTCGCCTCTCCCCCCCACCGAGAGAGAGAGAGAGAGACACTTTTGAAAAAAAAAAAAAATGAAGTATATTGTTCAACAAGGAACAGAAAATGAGAAAGGGAGGTAAGGAAAATAATATATACAAAGATTAGGGGAATAATACAAAAAATAAAATATACAAAACCCTCAGAAATGGTTCCAGGGTCCCACGGAGTGAAAGGACAACTTTCCTCTCCAAGCTCCAAGGCAGGAGTGAAATAAGAAACCACTCCCTGCCTCTTATCAGAGTGTGTGTGGGAAGGGGAGGGAATACAATGGTTTCACCCCCACCCGGGGTCCTCCCAGTTGCTGGAAGGTCACGACCCCATTCCAAGCCTCAAACCACAACAAAAGGTCACTCACATCAAAATAAGACTTCTCCAGATAACACCATTACTTGAAATTTTAAGGACACTTAGTTTTAGACAGGAAAAGCTCTGTCAGCTTTTCTGCAGCAGATGACTACATTAAGTGTGGTGGCCTGAAAAGAGGTCCTGCAAATTTACAAGGTCCAGAATCTGTATTACTGTATTCAAATAAAGTTTGCAAGGACAGTTTTCTCATTTCCAGCTGCTGTCTTCTGACACTTTAATGCTTAAATGTCCTTTGAGGTTCTCAGAATACTTTTGAGGGGAACATTTTCCACAGCTACTCAACCATTCTTTCAGAAGAGTTCAAGTGCTAGTTACAACAAAAAAGCAATTGTGTTTCCTAGTATAAGAGAATGGAACAAGTTACAACATATCTTGATTAGATTTTTCCATTCTCAAGGGGAAAGACTAGCTAGAGTTTTTGACTCTAGGTAGTCTTTTGGATTATTTTGACTTTCCAGTTAGAAGTGGCAGTCTAATCAGCATCTTCTGTGTACAGAAAGAAGAATATTAAAAAATCAGAGCAGTTGATATGGTCAAAGTTCTGGTAAAACTGAGTCCCCACCAAAAAGTAACTCAGCAAAGGTCTCTGACTCCCAAGGCACTTAACATAAACTCAAGATCTGGGGAACTTATCACAGAAATACTTTGAAATCCACTCGTCCAACTCAAATACAGATGTCATTCTCAAAGACCATAATGAACTGAAACAGAATGGGATTCCTTGCCCTAAATGTAATGGTTCCAACTGTACCTTCAAGGATGACTTCTATCTTCTTTTGGATCAGCAACTTAATAACAATGCATAAACATTTAATTACCTTCATTTGATTACATTAGTTAAATGTGGTACTTAATATCAATTCCTTAATTCTCATAAGATATCTATTAGGCAGGTAAATACACATTAGATTCCCTGTGCTACAGGTGGAAGAAAGGAATGTTTGAGTAACATTGAGTAATGTGTGCAAAGCCACACAGTGAGACAAGTGGTAAAACATAATTTAAAAGTCAAGTCAGCTTGACCCATCTGTCCTCTGGGCTTTTCTCTGCAGCCTAGAACTTCTCATTTCTATTTCACTTGACTAGATAATTTTACCAGGACTGCTAATTTGACCTGTTTGGCTTTGATTCCTCTTCTTTCTCACTGAGGTGCATTATAAGAAACCTACATGTTAGTTCTGTATTCAGTGCAGTTTGCCTTGGTAGTTTGACCCAGCCTTTCCATGTAGGGCTTCCCTACTTTCAAGCAGATCAAAACTCCTGCCCAGTTTGGTGTAATTTGCAAACTTACTGAAGGTACATTTGATATCCTCTTCCAGATCATTCATAAAGATATTAAAGAGAACTGGCCTCAATCGTGAGCCCTGGGGATTTAAGCTTCTGACTGTCTGCCAATGGGATTTAATTGCATTCTCCATCACTCTTTGGGTCTGTCTGTGTAGACAATTTTTTACCCAGTGAAAAGTACAAGTGTCGAAGCCATGAGCAGTCCATTTCTCCAGGAGAATGCTGTGGGAAATGTTGTCAAAATCTTTTACTAAGTCCAAACAACATCCACAACCTTTCCCACATCTATTAAGGATTCAATAAGCTGGTCACTTTGCCATAGAAGCAGATCAGGTTAGTCAATCAGGGTCTGCCTTTCATAAACCCATGCTGACTGGGCCTCCTTGTCCATGTGATGGCACTCAAGCTGATCTCCTCCATAACTTTCCCTGTTACAGAAGTCAGATTGACATCCTGTAGTTCCCTGGATCCTCTTTCTGGCCCTTCTTGTAGATGGGCATCAGATTTCCTAACTTTCAGTTAACCAGGACTTCCTTGGTTCACCATGATTGCTGATAAATGATGGAAAATGGCTTGGTGAGCACTTCTACCAGTTTTCTCAGCACAACTGTGTGGAACCCATCTAGACTTGTGTGTGTCTAAGTGGTGTAGTAGGTCACTCACCATTTCTTATTGGATCGTGGGGACTTAATTCTCCTTCCTGTCTATGTCTTCCACCTCATACTTCTTGGCACTTGAGGAACAACTGGTCTTGCAATTAAAGACTGAAGCAAAGAAGTCTTTAAGTACCTCAGCCTTTTCCTCATCCTCTGTCACAATATTGTCCCCCTTGAAGGCTGTGGAAAAGCATGATACAGCTGATGAACACTATCAGAAAATATAGTAGCAGTCTTTAACAACATACCATATAGAAAAATCAATGTTGTGCTTTTAAATCTGATTATAATTGTTTTCATAAAGCAAACTTCTTTTTGTCACTATGAGGTGTTTCTGTTCAGCGAAATATAAATCAAAACGATAGGTCCCTTATTGCCACAACAGCGGTATTTTGGCTGCACCAGCATTTTTTCTTAACTTTGCAGTCTATCCCAAGGTAAAATTTTACATACTGTAATGTCAGTGAAAAAAATGTCAGGGTTTTGTGGTGTTGTCAATTGATATCTGATAGAATTAGAATACAGAGGCTAGGGACTGCTGGCTGCTGTCACTCTGACATTGTCATATTGTGGCGCCAAGGAGAAAATGCAGAGACAACAAACCTGCTTATACAGAACAGTTGTGTTATTCATTCCATCCAAAGGCCTGGAAGTAATTTTCAAGTATTTAAAAGATAAATTTGACAATGAGATCCATAAGAGGATTTTCACTCTTGCATGTGTCCTATTATTATAAATAATACTGATGTAACTTCTGAACTCTCTGGCTACACTGGTAGACAAAGCCATATTCGCCTTTCACGGGAACTTTTACTAAGCAAATATATTGAAGATCAGACAAATTGAGCAAGGAGCTGCCTGCTCACACCTACTTTGTGATTACCTGTAAGTAAGCTATCATATGACCAGGAGCTGTAAGTTCTACATTTTTTCAAAAGAATCTTGAGACAGAAAGACTGCTTGGGGGCTAAGATGAAAGGGTATGAGGCAGGAATATGGGGAAGGTTCCTGGGTCTTCCAAACAGGGCAGGGGTGGGAGGTTGTTAGGTTGTAATGATCAAGTTATGCTGCAGAGATTATCAGACTTTCCCCGCATTGCTTTTTGTTTCTTTGCCAGCCAGAGATATCTTCACTCTTCTGCTAATTTTTCATATTGTTCTTACTAATTAAATATGAGTTAAAAAAGACAGTGAAAAAATAAACTCAAATAACTATGCTAATATGCCAGAAAGAGCGGGCTTGCTGAGTTCCGTTCCCATTCCAAATCAGGAGCATGAAGTACACTGCAACCCCCTTCCAAGGCAGTTCCCAAGTTTTTTAATAGACGCAGTGATAATAATCCAAAAAATTTCCTTGCTGCTATCAATAAAGGTTAGTGCAGAGAAACTTTGCAGTTACAAATGAACATTTTTTATGTGGGATGTTATTTAACACAGAGCAATGGAGCTGCAATGTATTCCTGATCAGGGATCTGATTTGGAAGCTGTTGCACACGCCTGGAAATATGCCTAACCATGCATCATACTTCTTACGTTTTTCCCCTGGCAACAACACCAAAGCTATCTGCATCTGCTGTTAGAGTTGCACAACACTTCATACAGTGTTAGGTTAGGTGATATTGATGCTTTCTAGTAAACTGCAGGTGATTAAGACGAGTTAATGTGGTAGGTATACAATATATTGTTAATCTTTGCTTAAAAGTAGTGCTTGGCATCAGTGACACAGACAGTATTCCCAAAAGAATTAAACAGGATGCTGATGGAGTTTAATAGGATGAAGAACACAAAAATGTTCTTCACAGCAGGGACAGACCAAACCTCTGGCTAGAGCCTTGACACAGAGTCAATTAAAAAAAAAAAAAAAAGGAGTGATTGTGCAGACACCCTTCATTTGAGTGAATATGAAGAAGGAAAATCGGTTGGAGGTTTGACCCTGGCCTACAATATTACAATAGCACAGGTTTTCAAGCTTCAACTTTTCTGTCAAAGGTTGTATCAAACAGCAAAATAGAAAATCTGAACTTCATAGTAACTGCTTAATCCTGATTTCCCAGCCTCTTCAGTTCCATGTTTTTCCTACAGATAAACAAAGACCCAGTGTGCTGATCTTGTTATCTAGTTCCTGCAAATATATTCATTTAATCAAGGAAAGGTAAAACACATCATTGAGTTGAGTCCACCCAACAGAACAAATAGAAAGTAGACTCCAAGGTTAACCCAGCTAATACTTGACTAACCACTGGAAGTGCCTTTCTTTTTAATCAATGATGTCAGCTAAGGATGAAAGGGAAAACAGTCAGAATTATAACTTAACAGCATTTTTACAATGTGTAGGGTGACAACTATTTAAAACTCACTCATAAATGTATGAATTTACATATCTTCTCATTAGGTACTGTGAAACAGTTATGAGTGAGGGCTATTGAAGGTATTAAAAAATACCTTTATAAATACTACTAGATTGTTACCAGAAGATACCTTTTTTTTTTTTTTTTCTTGTGAACTTTCCATAAACACCTTACTGGCATGAGTAAACCACAAATATATTGCGCTGTAACACAAAATTGTGAAGAATTCTTATTTTTCCCATATATCTTTTTAGGGTTAGAAATTACTTGAGGAAAATTTCCAGGTAGTAAAACATAAAGAATGAACAACTGTTTGAAAGAGAGATACCTGGTTAGAAATGACAAGTAGAACATCAATGAATCTATGTAAGTTTGACATCAATAAGCATGTCAAAGTCATTGGTGAAAGACAGATGGCCTTTTTGGCGCATAACTATGTGGAATCAGCTTTTCATGTGAGCCAAAGGACAGTGGTATACAGAAAAAACAGAATCATACAATGGTTTGGGTTGGAACTTACCTTTAAAGATCATTGAGTTCAATCCTTCTGCCATGGGCAGAGACATATTTCACTAGGCCAGGTTGGTCAAAGCACTGTTCAACCTGACTTTGAACACTTCTAGTGATGAAACAACTTCTCTCGGCAACTTTTTCCAGTGCCTAACCACCCTCATTATAACTATATATAAAAGTCCATCCTGTAAGTACCAGATTTGGAGTCAGATGGTCTGAATGCTGCCTTTTGTTGCAGTTGCTATACCCCTCTAAGATACATTTTCTTAAATTCCAGGAGTGTGTCACGATATAAAGTTGGATTTGGGCTGGAAAACAGAAGGAAAAAGCACTGATAACTTGTGTTCTGTGTTTAAAAGTACTTAGTTCCAAACTCTGGACTACAGTATTTTTTTTTCTGTGACGTGGTCTTCTTGTAAACTGAGTATTTAACATATTTGAATACTTGAGGATGTCTTCAATGTTAAGCTCAGTTACACCATCCATCTCATTTACAGCTTCTGATGCTACTTATATGATGAATAAGAAACCTATATCAAAGTTTTTGTATACAAATATGGAGGAGAAATACTATTTTAATGTCTAAGTTTGTTTTATTGATGTCAATAACAGGATTGGTAATAGCTTCAAAGTTGTAAAAACAAGTTTACAATTAAGAGGTAGAGTGATTTTGAGGGGGAAAATAATAATAGTAATAATAAAAAAATTAATTCCTTTACACAATAACAACAATGTCCAAACTTTAGCTTCTAACATTAGACTGTAAGAGACAGGAATTTCTTCAGTGGAATTTCAGTTAGTTTTACAAGAAGATTTTCTTTGAAAGTCTTTTTAATTATAGTAGTTTCATTGTGTTGTAGGGAGCTAGTTTAACCAGAAAAATAAATCAATTTATGGATTTGAGTGTTTTAAGAAATTCATAGCAACAGTTTCAATTCTGGAAGAATTCTTCCTGAAGACACTGAGTAGCTAACCTGAATAGCAGGTGGTATGATTTTCCTTTTATGTCTAAAGACAAATATAGAAAATTTTGCACTGTTGAGTTTGTGTATTTTTAATTCTTTTCTTTTGGGAGGTAATAATCAGATTGATTAATTTTCTAGTTAACAGAAATTGTGTTCTGGTGAACTATAAACTAAGGAGAAAAAGTTATCATCAGTCATTGGATAAAGAATATTATTAGAGCTAGAAAAAACAATGGATCCATGAGCTAATGGAAATAAAACCAATAAACCCTGGAAACAGCAAAGGAAACATTAATTCAGTCGGCGCCCTTTCAGTTCGCCTTAGGAATCATGAGTAGCAATTTGAAATCCTGTTTTTCTCCTGGGAAGAAGTGATGCCTGGAATATGATATAAACTATACTGATCAAATAAAAAGGGAAGCCGCAGGCTAAAACAGAGAGAAAGAAGTTACAACAAAGAAAAACAGCTAGTTATATGAAATGACACATTTATACAGCAGCAAAGTAAAATTATAATCCTCTCCGTTTACTTTATATCAGCTGCAAAAGAAAAATAGTTGTATTACAGAGACCAGATGACAGAGTAACATAAAATAAAGGATTATTTTGAATCATCCTATAAGACACCTTCCAAAAAAATTATACTTAGGATCTGCAGATAAAATGGTATCATTATCTAGTTTTGGACATGAAAAAAATGCAGTAGTTGCAAGCATATTAAAGAGATTTAAAAAGAGAGTGTAAGTAAAAATAATGTGAGAAACAATTCTCCCTTAAAAAAGATCTAGAGAACAGGAGCAAAAAAATGCTTTATCTATGGCAGAATTACAACATGAGGGTTTTTTAATCTCTGGTAGTCCAAAGTGTTTTACTCAGTCTAGTTTGACTGATGTGCAGTCTTTAGTTCTACAGTGTTGAAGGAAATAAGAAAGGTAGACCTAATAAGTAACAGTGCTGTAGGAAAACACTGACAATTCCAGAACCTGGAACACGGAAATAAAGCTGGATGTGAGAGAAATGGTGAATTTATTTTTACCAACAATGTCTTTGGAATTAATTTTGTGCTAAACTATTCCTTTTTTATCTTTAGTCTGGCATCATACAACAGCAAAGGAAGAGAGCCTCAGAAATACTCTGTATTTGCATTTGCTATTACAAAATAATGGCTCATACTATGGTATGTGATAATTGAAAAAAAGTGCTCTGTGGAAGATTCACAGCAGAGACATATTCTCAGTTGAAAAATTTTAGTCAAACGCATTGGTCCCATATTTTAGCTCTGAATGTGATATGTGCTAATGAAGAAGCAGCATGTAGTGGGTAAGTTTGTTGGATTCGTAACACAGGAGGTTTAGGTGGAATCAAACACCCAGAACAATAGGAGAACCCAAGGTCAAGATCTTACATCTACATGAAAATTTACAAAGAATTTTAATGATAGATGCTTTAAGCAAATTATCCAAAAGCCTAATAGAGGTCAGCTTAAACAACTGTTCCAATCCTTTATGGTTGTGAAAATATACATCAAAGCAGATGGCAAAAGAAATAGTTCACATCCATGTTATGCTTTTGATCAGGCAGGGTGTAGTAAAACTGAGTTTTGCTCAAACCACAAAGGAGACACAAAAGCCAAGACAAGTGCAGGTAAGCCATTTTTTTGCCAGGCACTTCTCTTTTATTTTAGGTAATAGAAAGGCAGAGAAGTTTTATGCTGATATTATTTCCTGTTTCATACCCACAATAAAAACAGAAGACATTTTTTCTTTTTGTTTCTCATTTATTTCCTTCATAAGAATCCCTGTGCCACAGGGATATCCACAACTTAGTAAGAGTTATAGCTAAAAATAATGTTTAAAAAATTAGTTTCTGAAGTGCTGTGTTCTCTCCCAGGCAAATGATTGCTAAAGAAAATATCATTAGAATGATTTAAGGTATAATTGGAATAATACAATTTCACAGGGACGCAACAAATGCAATCTTTGGGTGACTAATTGGTCTTTCATTCCATCACTGTTTGAGTTCCTTTCCTATCCTGATTGGAAGGAAAATGAAAGTTTTAACAAAATACATTGGGCACAATATGAAATTAGATACTATTTTCCACAGGTCACCTACCTACTCATTGCCACAAACGAGCAGTGCTTTTTGAAAAACAACATTTCTCTTAGTTAATTTGGTGCTTTCGTCAATGTTTTATTTCCCTCTATCCAAGTTGAAATCCTACTTATTAGACACTATTTAAACTTCCTTGTCAACATCGAACCACAAATTTTTTCAGGGACTTTTTCTGCATCAGGTGCTGCTATGTTATGTGGAGCACCTCTCAGTCTCATACATTCTACAGATGGAGCCTGGTCTCGTGGACACATTAAGGCTGAATCTGATGTTATTCCCACTCTTTTTGGATGCCCAGTTTAGAACATTTAAAGCCTGTTTTCTCTGAATGTTAAATATTTTTGCACTGCTTGGTAAATGCCTTCTTGAGGTCAGAGACAGTGATAAGCTCTGAAATCTGCAAATCACATCAGAAAAATCACGTTAGAAAATTAGGAACTCCAATGGACCTCAGGTAAAAGATTGATTCAAACAACTAGCTAATACCTCATCAGGGAGAGGCTCAGTAATGAGCTTGACTTTTACCTTAGTAAAGATATCTGTTTGTTTTCCTGTTGCTTGCCTCATTCACTGTGTAGCTTCCAAATTCTGTGAAAAGTAGGGAGCAGTTTAATAAAATTGTTTATTAGACAGATATGTCACAATAGTACTGGCAAGCTAAGGAAATACATCACAAAGCCTAATTGTGGTGGGAGATTTAATAGGCACTGTACATGTTAATTGATTACATTCAAATAAAAAACTACTTCCTCACAGAAATGAATATTTGTCTGCACATCATGTTTGTTTTTCTGAATAAATCAATTATATACTTGGAACACCTTTATAGAACTGCATATGTGCTTTAAAAAAAATACATATTTCCAAGTATTTATCTTCAGACATCTACAATTTAAGTAATTTACAGCATATGTTGACTTTTTTATTTCATGTATGCAGTATGAATAGCAGGCTGAGAGATCTATTGTCTAATCCACAGGAAGACATCAATTTTGCAAATGAAGACTGACAACCCTGAGATTTTAGGGCCAAATCCTGAAGTAAGGCCACTTTTTATGGGTGACCAACTTGAAACTTTTATTGCTTGTTTTCTTAGAATATTAAATAGTCCTTCAAGATTTAAAAAAAAAAAAAAAAAAAAAAAATTATTTGCTAACATACTCACAGTCTCCAAAGGAGTCGGTTTCTCTTTATCATCATGTTGTCCATTTCCAGCAGAGTGGGAGCTGAAGCCTTGAAATAGGTTATGGGGTAGCAGCAAATAGATTAATCTGCCCAGAAAATAGGATCTTGAGATCCAGCTGGCAAAGTAAGACTTGGAGGATGATTAACAGTCATTTATGTGTCTGCCAAGTAACATGAGAAAGGCATTAGACATCCCTCCAAAAATTAGATTGGGTTAGAAAGAAGGTATTGTTTAGAGTACCTGAGAATGAAAATGTATTTCTAAGTTGTCGAAACTTAAGGCTGAAAAAGGGAAAAGGAACTGACTGCTTTAGGTGGAGTTCAACATTTAAAACTGAAAGCTCTCTAGGGCTTCTCTGTTAATCTTCTCTGGAGAACTGAAAATACAGGGCTGCAAATGAAATAAAAGAATCCCTGCTTGCTTAACCTTCTCACTGAAGTGAATACCATGACAAAAAAAGATCTAAAAAAAACCCTGAAGACACCACATTCAGCTGTTTGAAAGTAGCTGTAATGAGGGCTTGTAACATCTCATTAGGAAACTGTCAAACCCCAGGTTGCTTTATAAATGGACAATCATGAGCTGCAATTACAAAAGAGTGGGAAATACAGTGATAGAGCCAAACATTGCAGCAGGAGAGGATAAGGTGCACAGCATGTGCTGGGAATTGAACCTGAGCTTCTTCCTTTAAGTTCTTTAGAAAAATCTTTTAAAGGAAACACTGGGGTAACTTTCATAAGCAAAGGAAGAATGACATTTTAGCCACTTTCCCATTGAAACTGGAATCTCTGAATGACAACACCAGTATAGTAAAGGTCTTAGGTGAGTACCTTGGGTATTTCAACCAAAGGAAGCACCCAATGAGACTTTTGTAGTTTTGTTATAACATATTTAGCATAGGGATTACAGTGTGATGATGGACGTACAGTTTTTAGTGAGCCTATGGAAAAGAAGAGATACTGGGCTTGCTAAGAGACAAAGATAAACTAAATCAATGACTCCTGAAAAACTAAAAGGTGGCAAAAATCAGTGAATAGTTAAGATGGAAAAAAGACTTAATTGATATCCGAAATAGCTTTTTCTCCCTATTTTATCCAACTTAATTGTAATTTATTAGCAAAAGTATTTATCCAACAAGTGAATAACTAAGCAAAAAAAAATACTACTCCTCTTACAAGAGAAATGAATTGGTCATTCAAGGATAAACCTCATTGTAAATTGACATGCAATGCATAATCTCCATACATGGTATGAGAGAAACAACTTCCTGGATACAGCTGACGTGTACCTGGGCTCTCAGTTCCAGTGCAATAAGTTCCTTCTTGGCATCTTAGGTAGTATATATATATTTATCAAAGAATGATTTGTGAGATGTCCAGCTGTCCATCAAGAACTCTCCTATAAGGAACAATTCAAAGGGCTCACTGAAACATGGAGACAGATGCTACTCCATAAATAAACACATGCTGTGTGTAAAGGTGCCCCTGGGAAAACCTGACCCCAGGCAATCCTGGCAGTAGTGGCAGGATACAGATGTATCTGCTGTGGAAAAATGGGCCTTCTTCCAATCTCCCAAATGCATTTATATTATGCTGCTTATGATGGTAGAAGATGGCAGATGCCAGAAAAGTGGCACCTCGTTTCCCTTGAGAGCCCAATGAGATGACTAGCCAGACAGTAGGCTCAACACCATCAACTGAACTCTTCAAAGCACTCTCCGAAGTGCAGAACCTCATAGCAGAAGCAAGCAAGCAGGCATACCTGCCAGTACAGGAAAGAAGAGGAGAAGGCACTGCACACCCAAAATGAGAGGCAGCCAGTTTTGCCTCCTTAGTGCACACCAATGGGCTGGACTAAATTTCACATTAAATATCTAGAAATACCAGAAGTGAGAGAGAATAGCAAAGAGACAACAGAAGAGAGTGAATGCTACTGATGTTCTTGTGAAGTCACAGTTTAATTTGTCCTTTATTTACTCAGTACCTTGACTGTCAAAAAAATAAGTTCCCATGGGAAATAACCCTTTAAAAACAAGTCAATAATGATAAAGTCTTTTAGACACTTGGTTCAACTATTGCATATGACATGCTTATACTCACTCCTTATGTTCTGGCTAATTTTCTGTTTGTCTGATAGTTAAATTTTCTGAATTGTGTACAAGGCAGTTTTCCTGATTAGAACAAGTTATTAGAATTTCCCCCTGCATATGGCAAAATTAATCAGCCATAAGCACAAAGCATGGGTGGTCACCATTTTAATGGTGTTTGTGACAGTTTTTCGCACACCTTTATTCTTGATAATTAAAACTGTGCTCTTCAGAAAGCGTTTGGATAATTACAGCGCAGAGAACGTTCAAGCATTTTGAGGCAGGGAAACTGCAAGTGAGAAACCAGGAGCCTAAGGATGAATGTGATGTTATATAGAGAGCAAATTTATATCTCAGATATTAATCAAACTACACATGCTCCAACGTTTGAGGCCAGCCACAGTGCCAGGTGTTCAGAGCTCAGGCTTATGCTTTTCAGTGAGGTGAGTTCTCTTTGTGAAAATCACTTCCTCTGTGCATATTTTGTCTAACACATTAGTTAGCTCCCTAAGTAGACACATAATGTGTCTAGCCTGGCATAGGAACTAAAAAGATATTAAGGCCTGTTTCTGGAAATACCCAGTGTATTACTGGTCTCCAGACGAAATTAAATATTCTAAATTTCCATTAAATAAGAGACTTGTTCTTTGGAATACCTTTACTTTTATCCCTAGTTTGGTAATAAATAATGTTTTTTTTTTAAATCGTGTGCATAGCAACCTCTATGCAAAAAGGTATAAACTGACGGTGGAAAGTCCTCTCTACAAAATATGCAAAGCATAATTCCATGCAATTTTTTTTTTTTTTTTAATACTCTTATCGCCTCAGCGTATAGCTTTCATGGTCATTCACAACCTGTTTCCAGATATTTGAGAAAGTATGCGTTAAATTACATTACTCTAAAACTATAAAATTAGTTCTGTGCAACCAACCACCAAAATTTCTGTGTGAATT
This sequence comes from Merops nubicus, assembly GCF_000691845.1. Taxonomy (NCBI): domain Eukaryota; kingdom Metazoa; phylum Chordata; class Aves; order Coraciiformes; family Meropidae; genus Merops; species Merops nubicus. Next base: position 32,314 of record NW_008616760.1, read on the forward strand.
CAAAGCAACTTAGTTTTCCTAAAATTGAAAGGTGAAGGTGAATACAATTGCTACTAATTTTCATGCTGTAAGAGCTAAAATAGACAAAATAGAAATTCCAAGGTTTCATCCTGAATAAAATACTCAAAAGCACACTTTTGTTCTAGAACACATGCTACTGATAACTTAGAGGCCAGTCTGAAGTTCAAATGATATGCCCTGTTTTTCTGTCTTTCATCACTTGTGTGTATTCACTACAAATAAAAAAGAAAAGATTCTCTCATGCTTACATTAAATAAAAATACTAATAATTATCAGTTTCCTTTTCCTACTGCCTAAACTACCATATTCTATCCAAGGAAATGCTAATGGGTATGGGTGGTCAGAATCCTGTTTTCATTTGTACTGTTCTTTAGGTTTGCCTTATGCATTAAATTCAATTATGTATTCAAGTCTGATGTACAACACTAGTATCCCAAAATTTTTGTGTGGTCAGTTTCAGAATGTTTTTTTAGACTAATTCTTCTGCACTAAGATTAAAAAAAAAGAAAAAAAAGATTCCAATAGTTATATTCTAGATATGACAGTGGTTTCCTTACAGCACAGTGTGTTATGTTGTATATGTGACTGGCTTCCTAGATAAAGATGTTGCAAAATTCAAATTTTTAAAAAACTTGTAGTTAGAACTCTGATCTGGGTTCGTTTGAATCAGAGACTTCCATAAATTTTACATTTTCTTGGTGATCTAAACCTAATGTTTTGGTTCTGTCCACTCTCTAGAGTGAAATTGCTCAAGCAACCAGAGCTAAATGCAGGTTTACCAACTGGAGGCCCTAGTGTTCACAATGGCATAGCTAAAGACTTATTTGATCATATGATCTCAACAATGATATGACAGTTTACTATCCCCATTTTGCTGTCAACCTAACTGGTATCACACTTAAGGATGTCAGACTTAACTCTGCTTTCTCCCATTTTCTCTTACATATGAACAATCAGACCAAGCCAAAAATAATAAAAAGAGACTCTTTACAGTTTCAGCTTAACAGTTCACCTATAATGTTTTAGGCAATGAACACCTGGCACAAACCTCAATGGAAGCACCAATATTTAAAACATATTTTAACAACATTCGTTAAACTGAGATTTCATTATATCATGCTAATTCAGTATAACAATATTGACATTATGTGAACAAGCATATATAAAACATGCCTTGGAAAGCCTGTAACTTTCTGGTATTGGAAAAAGCTGTAATAGTAACAAAACAGGGGTTTGAAATTGAACAAGCAATGAAAAGCTGGGTTTTTTAATAGTCTTTAGAAGTTTGTATGGCAAGGAAAGACATTAAGGACAGGAAAGCTAGAGATTACGTTATAAAATTGTCATACCGCCAAGAAAATCAATGGAGAGAACCTGTCATCTGTGACAATTAAAAAGAAAAACAAACAAAAAAATCCTCAGGTTGATAGTCTGAGAATTGAATGGCTTTCGGCTTCAAGTGATAAATGGTATTCATGCAGATAGATATACCATAGGAGAAGTGCAGAGCAGTAAATAACAAATCATCAGTACACACACAGGATCTACGAAATAATATATTAACCACTCAGATGGGAAAGGAAAATATAACGTTGGCTCTTCCCTGGAAACTTCATTATTCTTTTGCATAACATAAGCCCCATTTCTTGTCCTGGTTATGCTCAGAAGCTCCCCTGATAGCACAAAGCTTTCTGGTCTTTTGTTGATGTGAAAGCACTGGCTTCTTTCTCTTAGATACAACATACAGACACTAGCATTTGTACACTGCCATAGGTTGATAAGACACCTGAAGACAGTGAACAATATCAATGGTAACGTTCAAGTTTAGACCTATCTCCAAATCTTCAGGCCAGTGACTGTTTGATGGTAAACACAGAATGAATTAGAAATTATTAATGCAATTCCCAGAAACTGTAACAAAGCCATCTATACTAGTCTCCTGATCTTTAACTTTCATCTGACTGCCACACAAGTTCTGTACAGTTTTTACTGAATGTTTTATCTATAAAAGAAGCACAGTGTGAGTATCACCTTTGGATAAGAAACCATTACCAGAACGTTAGCAGCAGAGCAATGGAAGTTGGGGATTTTTTTAATTTTATTTTTTTTTAAATGAAAAGTTTTCCATTTGGAACAGTGCAAAAAGATAATATAATATCATATAATCCAGATCATGTTTTCATAATTAAGGTTGAAATTATAAAAAAGAACAGAGCAAAATAAAAAGTGAGAAAACACAAGCATGGTGAAGTTGACCATTATTAACAGTATCACCAACTGGAATAAAAGAAAAAAAGAAAAAAAAAAAAAGGAGGTAAATACTGTTTTTTGCTGTAGAGATTTGTCTGTAAATTATGGAAAGAAATAATCAATTTTCTCAGCATGCTATCATGATAGCAACTTGTTGGGAAGATCGAATTCCTATCATCTGATAACTTACAGCACTAGTGATACAACCATAGATCTTTAGCATCTCTTTAAGTATAGGCTCCAGCTCACTTCTTGGGCCTTGTGTCCAACCACAGATACTGGAGAAATTGTTGTATTAATTTTATGTTTATTTTTATTTACTTTTAACTTTAAAGAACTCAATGAACAATCTTAAATGGTGTCAGACAGCTGATTTGTACTTTGCAACAGTAATGCACTCACTGGAAGAGGTTTTGTCCAGTTTCACTACTCAAACTATTGCAATGTGTTTACATGAATTCTATTAATCGAAAGGATTCATTAAAGGTATTTTAGGCCTATGATAAACAAAATTCAGTTAGGTTTACAGGTAGCGTAATTTCTTGCCTCCTAGTGTCATGAGCAGTGCCCCTGTTGGCTTCAAGTTTTACAGGATTTAGTGGAAGACTTATCACTTCAGCAGATAGTCCTGCCACATATCAAAGTTACAGTGGCTGGATTTTCACCCATAACTTACATTTCTGAAGTAAAAATGCACATATAGAGACTTAAAAAAAGGGCTTCACCGGGACTGTCTCTTGGATAATTTGTACAACTGAAACATATTCAAAAGTGTTTAAGCATTATGATCTTGATGTGAATGGTTAGAATTGTTAAAAATGCATAAGGATGTAAACATGAGAATGTGAAATAAGAAATGGTTTAAAAATTCTTAAGTGTGGAACTACTGTACTGTACATTTTTGGATAAATTTCCTTTCTTGTGTCAACCATGTTTTTCCCAATTTCAAAGCTTTGGAAAAAGACTGAGGAAGTCACAATCTCCTCTCTGGGAAAGCACTATTAGATTTTTGTGCTAGATTTCTGATTTTTCCAATTCAAAACCTGCTAGCTTTGTAACGTTTTTTCCATTATCTTCAGAAGTATAAACTAGCACAATCTAGATTTTGATGGAAAATTGCTTAGAAAACACTTCTGTGTCACATTACTTCAGGAAATAAACCTCTGCCCATGCTGGCTCTTATTCAGCACCAGGTGTGACCATAACAGAATCTGTTATTCTGTTGTGTGCGTATTGCAACCTGCAACTCAGATTATGTGTTATGAAAACACTGTATTTGCTGTTTCCTACGTGCACCTAACCTTTGGTTACAAGTATCTCCACCTTACACTGACAAAGACTTGTGGATTTTGGCAGTGTATGAATCTTAAATATTTTCCCTTATTGTGAGTGCAGCCCAGTGAATTTTTCTAGCAGCCAATCAGTTAGCAGTCAGAGACAGACAAATAGCATTTTGGTCAGACTTCCAATCTCCACTTTGATAACACACATGAATAGAGAGTGCTGAAAGAAAAACTTTTGCATATGGTTTTTAAATAGCAATAGCCATCACCCATGCACTACTTTCATCACCACTAGTCAAGGGCTGGATCAATTTTAGCACTTTTCTTTCTCTGTGAAACAGCAATATTTTTCAGACCAACTGTCAAAGTGAGTTCTATTGCTATCCTAAGGGCTAGACAGAAGGTCACATGACTCTTTACTACTTCAATAAAAATGAACTTATAATGTAAAATGCTGTTTTCATTTTCTTCCTGTGTATTCATGTAGTGCTGTTTGGGTGACTAAAAGTGATCACGTGATATGTATTGAGCATGGCTTTGATTTTTGCAAAATTATATTTATTCCATTTCTTGTGGCTGACAGAGACTTTGCTCTTGATTAAATGTTCTTTCAGCAAAATGAGTAAAAGCTTGGCGAGGTGAGCAGAGCTATAGTTTCATTTTTTTGATTGGTTTTAAAAGACATTGGTTTGGCAAGCCATTGCATTTTTTTTCATAGGCTACCCTGCATTTTTTAAGTTTATGGTGAGGAACCTACAAGTATTTTTTATTTCTGCTTTTTTTGTCCATTTGCACATGTAATAGGTATAACAAATGACATCACTTGCTATAGCCACCTCCTGAGAAAGCAGGATATGTTTGCATTTTTAGAAGTTTAATTTAGGGCAGCAGTCTGTAAACAGAGCAAAGACTTTCCTCCAGCACACACTCCAGTCTTTTATGTTCCAAAATGGGAGATACTCTTAACAAACAACTTTCCTCATGCCATCTCAAAGGGTAGATATTACAGAAAAGCACTACCGATCAAAGCTCACAAACTTTTCTCTGCTCATTATAAATTAACCAATAAAAAAGGGTTTGGTCTGATGGATGACCAAAGTATTACTTCTGGTATGACCAGTAGCTGTAGCATTGAGCTTCAACAGAGGAAAAACAATTGCTCTGCTTAAAGAGAGGAAAAACAATTGTCCTGGATATCAACATGTTTTCTTGCTACAAGCTGCTGTGTGAGAAGGAGTAAAAAAGGAGAAAAACATTTGATAACAATAGAAGACTACACCTTTGCTTTCTGCTAACCTTCTCTCGACAACAAAGGCAAAGGCTGCTTTCCTGCAAGAAAGAACTACAATAAGCCACTACTCACCAGGCTAGAAAGGTTGTGCCTGACAACTACAGTTGATTATTTTAACAAGAAATTATTTTAACAAGAAATCAGTAAGTTGTATTTTTTTCAGTTTCTGGTGCTGCTAAAAAAGATATATTACTTTTCTAAAGAAAGTCAGTTGAGCATGATAGTAATATATTGTTCCAAGAAAAGTTTAACTGAACTAAACTGAGACTCAGTGGGAAATTTAAAGTTGTTTTTAATGACTGCTATTAAGTGATAACTAAAAAGAAAGAGAAAAGGAAGATTAGTGATTGCTCAGAAAACACCTTTTCCGTTCCTCTAAACTAACATGACACCACAATCTTTAGCTGTGAAATTAATTTCGTCAACAATTACATTGTGTTTAGAAGTGCAAGCTCTCAGAAACATTCAGTTGGTATGCATCCCCCAGTGAATGGCAAAAATCAGATCTTTGGTATCACAGTGGAACTGTAGGCACCATACAGTGTGTGCCTCTTTATTGCAGTATGCCTGACAAAACTATCTGCAGCTATCAGTGACATCCAGTCACCTATTGACTGCATCAGGCCTGGCTGAGCTGGTTTCCCCGTTGCAGCCTCCTGGTGCAGAGCTGTTGTCTTGGGAGTCAGAAGGGTGTTGGTAACACCCATGACGTGACGACCACTGAGCAGGGCTGGCACAGCACCAAGGCTCTTCCTAGCCTTGGCCCCCTTCCCTGTGTAATGAGCTTGCAGGAAACATAACTAGGACAGCTGACCCAAACTGACCAAAGGGATATTCCGTACCACATAACATCTGCTCAACTATAAAGCTATGAAAAAGGAGGAGGAGGAGGAGAGGGGCTACTCCTTTTGTCCTCCAGAGCAATCACCACATATTTTGGAGCCCTCGTTCCCAAGAAGGGGCCAAACATCACCTGTGGATGGGATGTAGGGAATAAATGTTTGGGTTTTCTTTTTTTATTTTGCTTCCATGCATGGCATTGCTTGGCCTTGCTTTTCATTAAACTGCCTTTGGTTTTACCCCCAAAAGTTTTGTTCCTATCTTATTTTCCTTTTCCCTTTTGCTCTGTGGAGGAGGGAGAGGAAAAGGGGGAAGGTGGTAGAATGGCTTGGTGGACATCTGGTGCTCAGCCAGGGTTAACCCACTACAGTTTCAAACAAGTGTTCAGAAGGCTGTGTGTTGTTATTTTGGGATATTAGTTCTCACCTAGGTTTTCCATGGACATTTGCATTTTCCCCTTGGGGAAATACAATTCTTGACAATGTCCACTATTTTAGGGTGACTATTATTTGGACAAACATATCATGAAGATGAAGATGTTTGGTAGAAATGTCAGTATTTCCTCAAAGTTGAGCTCTACAAAAAAAAACATTAAGAAGGAAAGAAAACTTTTTTACTTTCTTGGAAGACCTACTTCTATGCAAAGAAAGACTCACAACCTCTAGTTAAAGAATTAATATCTGATTTCCTACTGCTTATGTTAAAAAAACCTACAAAATATAATAGCAATTATGGAAATCCTTGAAGCACTGTTTGAAAATGCCAGCCTGTCTTCTTGTATGTTCTGTCAGTGGGATAAAGTCCTGTAACCCAGCATTAATGTCAAAAGAGAAGTTGTCTTTTAAGCTGTCTGTCCAAAGGCTCCCCAGAGGCTGCAACAATGCAGTGGTCTCATGGCTAGATTCCAGCTCTAGGGTATGTAACATACATCTTAGTAACTAATTTACTAAATAAGTTTCCAGTTAATTAGTAGTCAAGTAACAGAACTATACTTATCTAAGCATAGAATGAGAATGGGGTGGCCACATCTCATAGAAAGGAAAGAGATCCCTAACAATGTCATATAATCATAGTATTATAGAATGCTTTGTGTTGGAAAGGACCTTTAAAGGTCATCTAGTCCAACCTCCCTGCGGTGAGCAGGAACATCTGTAGCTAAATCACGTTGCTCAGAGCCCCATCCAACCTGACCTTGAATGTTTCTAGGGATGAGGCATCTATCAACTCTCTTGCCCCACCTCTGACTTCAATATGAAAAAAGTAAGAAAATGCCACATCTCTATATGTAGCTTATAGTTAGATTTAAGGTATTCAGTTTTTGTTGACATTCTTGTCAGTCTACATTAGTACATATATGCAAACTAAAAATTTTCATCAGTTATGCTTTTTGTTGACTCTGCGTAGTAAAAAAGGAGTAATTTAACGAAGCTTTGGAGGACAAAGACTGAAAACAGTATGAGAAATTTAGATACTCACATTGGGCCTTCAATACATGCAACTTCAGTATATTTCCATCACAGCCTATATTTTTATAGCTAGTGCCAATTTTATGTGACTGGCAAAGCATAAGTTCTCTGAAAGTCTTTTTAGTTTATCAGCCACTTTATCACTTTGTTATTTTCACTTTAATATCTTAACATCCCCTCCACTACCTTTTCCTTTAATTTGCTTCCACTCATGTTCTTAACTACATATAGAATATTCAGCTCAATATCTTCTCAGGAGCTAATTCTGAGAATTAGTCAGTCACATTACACCGTCTTCTGCTGGTCATGCTATTAGAAATACTTCAAAGCCATCAAAATTCACAATAAAAACACATTTTTTTTTTTTTAAGTTAATATTGCTGGTTTTTTAACATAGAAAAATACTTTTCTTCAAACTGATTTCTTATTATGAATTTATCTGGCTTCACAAGCAGCATGTGTACTTTGGAAGACGGTGAAAAAAGAGGCTAGAACAAGCAACTGCAAGTCACCAGAGAGTTGCAAGAAATTTTATTCTCTCTCCAAGAATGGTAGCTTTTGTATATGAACTATGCATAAACATTGCAAGGGAGTTTATGTAAACAAAAATCCAGGAACTGCACAAAACAGAGATACCTCCTTTCCCCACTGGAAAGGAAGACCCCAACATGTCTGTCCCTTTAAAGTGTTTCATAAAACGACAGACATATGCCCCAAAAGACTTTTAGATTTCCAAAGATCA
>NW_008616761.1:0-1504 GCF_000691845.1 Merops nubicus
GCTCTGGCCCGAAATCAGGAAAGTAGGTGTTGCGAACCGGTGCCAAAGGTCACTGGCTGTCAGGAGCACGACGACTCCCCCCTCAGGAGGGTTACGGATGAGGCCAGGACGGTCACATGGTGATCGTGTCTCTGAGGTTAATCGAGAATAACCTCTTTACCACGCTCAGAATTACTACCGAGACCAATATTTAACACTCAAGTTATGAGGTTTATTAAGGGTGAGCACCAATTAGAGGGTAAAAATCTGGGAAAGGTTCAAAAGTCCAAATCACCAGTCTTTGAGGTGGTGTGGAGGGAAAGTCTCTTAGGGGAATGATGGGAACAGTAGTTTTGTTGAGGTCTCAGCGAAGTTCCGGCACTCAGGATGACCGGAAGTTCCGGAAGCTTTGCCTCCCGGGAGTTGGAGTCTAGGAAGTAGTGGCCAGAACCAAAATAGCGGTGCCCTGGGACGCGCAGTTCTGGTACGGTGCTGGGTAGCAGAAGCTACAGCTACAGCTGCAGCTATGCTTCCGGAATCGCCTGGCGGGGATCACAAACGCGGCTCTGCAACGTGCTGCGGGCAGCTGAGAAACGGGCTGTAAATCAGGTACAGCCACTCCAGTTCCTCGGGGAGGAGGCGCGGCGGGAGCGCGGCAAGCAGCGCAGTGGCCACAACTTGGAGCTCCGGCACGGTGCAGCTCGGTCCGGCTCGGCTATGCCCAGTGTGGTTTAGCACAGCACCGTCCCCCAGCTCGGTTCGGCTCGGCACAGCGCGGCTCGGCTACTCCTGGTGCTTGCACAGCGCAGTTTTGCCCGGCAGCTCCACAGCGGCTTTGCTGGGCGCGGCTCCGCAGCTTCCCCCTCCACATCTTGGGCCGTTCAGGCAAAAAGCTTACCAAGCGAGAGCAGAACTTCTTCTCAGAGAATTGGTTCACCTCGGAGCCGATCCCGCAAAGGAGAGCGAGAACCCCGGAAGTTTCAGGCTTAATATTATATTTATTGTCAATAAAATCTATTGTGAGGCACCGAAATCTCTTGGGAACCATTCCGAGACTTCTCAGTCTCGGCGGGGAAAAAGAAGGAAGGAAGGGTAGTGTGGGTATTGCAGTCTGCAGCAATGGGGTGGCAGGGAATGCCTCCCAGTCACCAAAAAAGCCAGAAAATAAAAGAGGATCGAATTGATGCTTACAGTAGGGCTGGAAAGCACTGTTTGGACCAGAGGCACCAATCTACTGGCACTTCTGAGTAGCCAAAAAAGGGATATTTTGGATTATCCATCCTGTTCAGAGGCCACCTAGTCTGCAAAAACATCCCGGCCCTCTCTACACGTTCAAGGTACATAAGTCAAAAAGCAAATTCAAATCTCACTTTGAAAGCCACAGCAGCTCTGCCTCCTGACATGCTGCGTTTGTCCTCTGTAACACTGTGAAAACCCATTCACATTGGTCCTGATCCAAATTCCACCAAAGTTGGTGGCAAGACCCTATCAGGCTTATGTAGTTTTTAAACAATTCCTTGGCCAT